>NC_081181.1:20120718-20314917 GCF_029867415.1 Vicia villosa | reverse complement strand
ATAGGTGATACCCTCCCCACTGAGGTTGAGTTGGTTAAAACCTGTCCTAGAATAGTATTCGGGTTCTATGATCCTTGGAAGTAACATCTCAATACGGCGCTCGAGCGGCCGATCAAAATATTCCTCGAGGATAACTAACTTCGATCAATTTCAAAGCTAGCCACTTAATAGGCCACAAGTCAAGTTCAACTAAAAAGGTTCTAAGACAAATTAGTGTTTAATGACATTTCGGAAGCCTAATATACTCCTTGATCGTTTTCAAGGGACATTAGTATAAACCAAAGTATCGCACTAACGATGACTACCAGATTAACCGTATCGGTACATGCCGTACAGTTTCCTTGGTCTATTGTCATATACTTAAGGTATCTCGAGATTCGGGTTAGAATCTTTCACACAAGCAAAATACCCAAACAAACCTTTGAAAAATAGAGCAATCAAGTCAAACAATTGAAAACATCGAAGTGATCTATTCTCTTAAGGTAACCCCTTTTGAAAACATTTTTTGAAAGTATCTCCCCAGCAGAGTCGCCAGTTCTGTGGACCTCCGTTTTTTAATTCCGGGCCATACCTCTGTTCTGTAGAGATACGTGAACTGACTCTTTTTTATCGCTTAATGCTTTCGCATTTTTTTTGAAAATTCACAGAGTCGCCACCGACCTTTTATTTTATCCAATTAAGGAAAGGTTTATAAAAGACACAGAAAAAAGACCTTTAAGAAATTCTGGGTAAGGGGGTAGGTTATACAAAGGGAAGGTGTTAGCACCCTTTGTATCCATGGTTATCCATGGGCTCTTAAGTTTGCTTAGCTCACTTGTTTTTCGATGACTTTTCAATTGCTTTAGAATGCTCATATGTGGTTTCAAATACTTTTGTAATTTGAATTTTGTAATGATCCGTGTGTGGATGTATACAAAATGCTTGTTTATCTTTCGAAAGATGTTTTTGAAAAGAACGTTAACTTTGTAATAATCCGTGTTTGGATGTATACAAAATATTGTCTTTTTGGAAAGTTTTGAAAAAACAACAGTGTATGAGAATTTTGTTTGTTTTGATTTGAGCAAGCAAACTAGGAGGTCTACCCTGAGTTGTAAGGTCTTTATCCTATTTCCTTTAAAAATCTATCCTTTCACCGGATATAAACGCAAGGTTCGATTTTGTACTCAAAATAGTAGAATTTTGACTTTGATTTTGAAAAGAATGAGAAAGGATTTACCTTAAGAGGTGCAAGTGTGATTGTGATTGGATTCAGATATTTTATCTTTGAAGTTAGTGATCTAACGGTTCAATTTTATCTTTGACATACACGCAGTTTATATTTGCTGGAAATTAAAATGCGGAAATGTAAAGTGCGGAAAGTAAATCTACGCTATTACATCGATTGTGCAGGAAATGTAAACTAGCCTATTTACATGAATTTGACATCCTATACATTTATCTAGGAATGTAAATTGCAAGAAAAATAAAAGGCATGTTTTTGGATTTTTTATGATTGATTTTAATTATAATTAATGCATGATTAATTAAATTAAAATGAAGAAAAAAGATGAAAATAGATTTAAACCTAGAAATTAAGTTTAAAATATGTACAAAATATTTGTCAATTAATTTTAAAACAAAACTAATTTTTTTGGAATTTTTGGAATTGATTTGAAATTGATTTAAGTTAATTAAAACATAATTATGCAAATAATTATACAAATAATTAAAACTTAAGGATAAAATTATTCAAAATATGTACAAAATTAGTTTATAATATGTAAACAATATTTAACATAAAGAACAATTTTTTTAATGATTTTTTGATTGGTTAGAATAATTAAAAAGCAAATATATAAATATATACTAATTAATTATGCAAAATATTGAAATTTTGAAGAAAAATAAAATATTTTTATTTCAGAAAATAATATATTATTTTAGAAGTCTAAAAATATTTTTTGTGTATTTTTTGGATTTTTAAAACTATTTTTAATTAATTTAACAAAGAAATTAAAATAAAATAGAAAATAAAAGGATACTGATCATGTGTGGTTGGATTGAGGGTCCATGATAAGGATTGTTTGATCTGGCGCGTTGGATGATTCATTAAATGGGATCAGATGGTCCAGAAATTGAGGCACGTGATGATCAGTACACATGCAAAGCACAGAATTAGAGGAAATTTTAAAAAGTACGCGCGCTGGCTGTCCAATGAGGTGGGGACACCTCATCATCTTCAACCTCTCGCTAGGGCCTTTTACAGCGCTTTTATGAAAGAGCGCTGTAATTGATGAGCTTCAGACCTGCAAAATAACGAATAGGGGTAAACGTGCAAAGAAATTTGGCGCGATGGTACCATTCAACTCGTCTGATCCATACGAACCTAATGGTACTACTTAGAACCTCTAATTTTGCCTATTTCAGAAATCCCTAATTTTGAGATGAAGAACCCTAAAATGGTAGTTTCGTGTATACGTGTTCAAACTCCAATTAAGTTTCCAGAAATGATCTACACCTCAAACCAAACTTAATTATATGTCTACATCTTGCTAAGCATGTGTGAATAACCAGATACAAGTTGATTTAGGTTCGAACAAATTATGACCTGTATAGCTCGATTTAGTGAGCTTCAAGGCTTGCAATTGATTGGGATACGTTTATTGATGTTCAAGGAAGGTGTTTGAATATTTATTTTGTATTGAAATGGACTGAAACTTAAAATTCGAATTCCAAGTTTCTTTGAAAATTACAAGTTGTTACAAGAGTGCTATATGCTTATGAATGCTTCTGAATTCGTCCTCTCTATGTTACTGAAGTATGATAGTCTATATATAAGCATTGAGTGCTTAGAATTGAAGCTAAGAAGCATCTTAGTTGCCTTTGTGGAATTCTTGCATTTTTTATATTAAAAAGCTTTGAATTATTGACCAAGTCTTCTTGCCTTCAATGCACCTGCCTTGCTCTTCAATTCTCTGCAGAAAGATGAAGATTCCTTGGGTGAGTCATGCTTGGAAGTTAAGCTACCATTTATCCATCCATTTTCCTTTTAATTTTAATCTTAAAATAAGATAAAATCAAGCAAAAAATGAATAAAAATGGTGTGGGCTTAGTCTTGGTCGTGGGAGGCCCATAACAACATGGCAAAGATGTTTGAACCATAAAAACTTGGCCCATTTTGGAAAAAATGCATTTTTGAGCAATGTTGGTTTCATGCATTTTCCCAAAATTTAGCCAACTTCAACAAGGTGTAAATACCTCAATTTTTGTCATATGAAGGAGATCTTGCACTTTTTGGAAACCTCAAAGAGTCCTCTAACCAATGTCTTTGGTCTCATGTCAAAATGATTTTTGATGCTCCTTGTGTGTCCTTTTGAAAAAAGTGTCTTTTTGTTGACTTTGAAAATGACCTGTAATGTCTTTGATCATATTTTTCAAATGGTGAATCCAATGACCATGGGATCAATGGCATTTGAAAGATAATTGAATTTCCTTCAAAATGAGCTTTGGTTTGAATTTTTTGGATGAAGGATGAGAGAGTTATGATCAGTCAAAGTTGAGTTGACTTTTCAGGCAAAAACCCTAATTTTGAATCTTAGGGTTTTGTTGATTTTTGATCTTTCCTTGATGAATTATGATCATCCAATGATCAAATGATGAATCCTTTGACAAAATATGGACTTTGACAAAAAATTTCATTTTTGACTGTCTGTTGACTTTTTTGGTCAAACGGGTCGTCTGTTGACTGTTTGAGCTGCTGACGGTGCGTCTGAGTGAATTGAAGTTTGAAAATTTGTATGATGGTACTTTGAGATATATGGATGTGTATGAAATCCATTTGAGCTCTCAAAAACTTGTTTCTCCTGTAAAAACAAGAAAACCCTAGTCAGGGACTGTTTATGTAGGAGACAGTTAAGCGTACCTGATTTTTGTGCGGTGTTGAGTCTCTGCTAATCGCGTGATATTCAGAAGACTTCTAGAACAAAAATCTTGGAATTTTGAATTGTGAAAGATTGATTTGATTGATGGTACAAGACACTGAGAATTGTACTGCCAGCAGTTTGGCTGTCAACTGACTGTCCAGATATTGATGTAGCAGTTAGAGTGAAAAATCAACAGTCAAAGTTAATTTTCTTTTTTGTTGTTTTTGTTTTATGTTTTATGTGAAAAATGAAAGTTTATTTACATGACTTGTTAGAAAAACACAGACATAATAAATAACTAATATTTACTGTATGCGGGCAAAATTACCGATAATAACCCTGAAAATCATTTAATGCACAGAAAAATGAATATTTGACTGGCAGAAAACACATAAAATATTATCTGAGTAATTAAGCAATATTATGACAAATAGTACAACATTTAATACTGACAGTACAAATATTACATACTATATTGAACAGTACGACGAATAAACGGTACATTTAAGAAATAAGAAATACGGCAAATTTTAAGAATGACGATTGATAACCCATTCTATGAACAATAACATGTAGATGATTGGGAGTGCAACCATTGCAGGTCCACACTCTTCAGGACTATGCAGGCAGAAGAAAGTCATGATCACCGTAGCAATGGTGATGACTGTAAGAGACAGTGTCTCTATCCACTTTGCCATTCTTGTCAGGGAAGAAGAGAAAATAGATATGAGGTAGGAATTTGAAAGATGAGTTAGAATTTGATGTGAGATTTTATGGAAGAAAATGGGAGGTATTTATAGAGTGGAAAGAAGGATAGAGACGTTGGGGAATGATGTGATTCCGTACAAAAGGAAAATTTGAGTGGAAATAAGATTTGAAAGAAAGTGTATGATAGTGTTGGGAAAAAGAGAGATGTAGAGAATAAAGTTAGGATTTGATTTTTTGAAAAAGAGATTTGGAAAGATTTTTGAAAATAATGGAATATAGTACAAAAATTAGTGGGAAACAAAAGATAATAATAATCTACTTGTTACCAGTACAGTCTGAGTTTCCTGATTCTGCGCCTGCAAAAAGATTTAACTCTGTACCAATTGTGTCAGTACTATTTATCTGTAAATAAATAGCATGTGTGAAGTAATAAACAGTATTTGGTGTTTGCGTAAGAATAAATTCAACTGCAAGCCAAATTACTGTATAAGAAAAATTCTAAAAACTAAGTATTTCATATGTCAGGATATTTGTTGAAATAAAAATCCATGATTATATGAGACTCTTAATTTTCAGATTGGAGTTTTCTTGAAAAAAGATGCGGGCAAATTTTGGGGTATAACAGTTGCCCCTATTCAATCTTCTTAAACCTGAAGAGATTGTCTGAAATCTGAAGGTAGAAGATGATTGAATATTTTAGATGCCCTGAAAATTTGCACTTACCTTGATCAGAAGAGATGTTGGAAGTTGCATTTGAATGTCGTCTGCGAAATGTTCTTGGCAGATTGAAATATTACCTGAGATGGGCTTTCAGATGCCACCTGGAATATGTGTTGAGGGTTTGCTCATCAGAATGAATCCATTGATTATATCTTGATGAAGGATTTGAAAGTCTTTGTGTTGACTGTTTCGGAACCAGTTTAATTTATGCAATCATTTTACGTTATGCATTACTTTCAGTGCACATTTACTGCTTTTTATCGCTTTCATTTACTTTAAAGTCTTGAATTTCAGTGTTTACTTTTACTTTAAAGTTATTACTGCATTTAATACAAACCAGATACACATAATAGACAAATCAAAGCAATCAGTCCTGGAATATTCTAGTTGATTCCTCAAAAGTAACCTTTAAAAAGGAAACTAGCGCTTGTTTACCATATTTCTGGGTAAACAAATTGGCACACCCAGTGGGACTCGTCAATTGCTGTCTGTTTAATATTTGTTAGTGTGAGAGTTATGTATCATATTAAGGAGTGGTCGAAAATTAACTAACATGTCTGAAGTTAATACAAATGATTCTGACCTTTCTGGAAATCAAGGAGTTGTTCTAACCGGAACAACATCACAAAATGCTGCAAATTCGTCCCCAGTTAGAACAACAAATACTGGTGGATCGACGGCAGCAACATTGATATCGTCACCAATGAATGTACGGTCACCATTTAACCCATTACGACCGCCGTTTCAAGGGATAATACCTCCACTAGGTTGTAATCCTCAGTTTGGAATGCCCACTTCTATGATGCAAGGTTTACACACGAATCCTTCATCATATTCTGACAATATGATGGCAACAAGCACATCAAACTTAGGGGGTCGACCTATGGGCATAGGTTATATTAACCAGACATTGCCATCTCTAAGTACTACGTCAATGTTGTCAATCCGGCAACAAATAGACGAAAGCAACCATGAAATGGTAAATGCTCTTACTCAACAAATGGGAACTGTTTTTACTCCCATGATAAACAATACGAACCAAAGTTATGAAATATTGGCTGGACAAATGGCCAGAATAGCAGATTTCTTTAGAGCGCCCCCACAACCAAACCTTTCGACTTCACAAGGGTCGAACGTAAGAGTAGTTGAAACTACTAGAAATGGGGACCAAATTGAACAAGAAATCCCTAGAGTAGTACAAAGGCATCAAGATGCTGACCAGGTTCTTAGAAATATCCAGCAAGATGTCAATATTGGACATAATAATATCTCTAATGTAGTCGAACAAATTTTAGTTCAGAATGGAATAAATGTAGGTTTGCACAGACCTAATTTTGTTTCACCATTGTCAGAGTATGTAAGGCAAACAGAATTGCCTAGGGGTTGGAAAATCCCAAAATTTACCAAATTTGCTGGTGAGACTGGCGAATCGACAGTCGAACATATTGCTAGGTTCCAGACAGAGGCTGGAGAATTAGCAAACAATGAGAATTTAAAAGTGAAATATTTCCCAAGTTCTTTAACAAAAAATGCCTTTACTTGGTTCACGACCTTACCTCCACAATCTGTATTTTCATGGAATCAGTTAGAACGATTGTTCCATGAACAGTTTTATATGGAACAGTCGAAGATTAGTTTGAAAGAATTAGCTGGAGTTAGGCGAAAGGGTACAGAAACGGTCGATGACTACCTAAACCGTTTTAGGTTATTGAAAGCTAGATGTTTCACACAAGTTCCTGAACATGAGTTAGTTGAAATGGCTGCAGGTGGGTTCGATTATTCCATAAGGAAGAAATTAGATACCCAACATTTAAGGGATATGGCACAACTGGCAGACAGGGTACGTCAAGTCGAAAGGCTAAAAGCTGAAAATGCCAGAGTTAGTAAATATCATAAGAAAGAAAAGATAGCTTATGTTACTGCAAATGAGGTCGATTTTGATAGTGATAGTGAATACGAGGAGGGAGAGGTTAATGTGGCTGAATTAAAGCCAGGACCACCATATATCTATAAATTACTCAAGCCCTCAAAAGATAAAAATCCGATCAAAAGTAAAAATGAAAAATTTTCTAGTAAAACGTATTCGTTTGATATAACAAAATGTGATGAGATATTTGATTTGTTGGTAACTGACGGGCAAATTATAGTCCCCCCAGGACTTAAAAATCCTCCTCTTAAACAAAATAAAAAAAGAGGATTTTGTAAATTTCATAATTTCTTGGGTCATAAGACTTCTCAATGTGTCCTTTTCAGGGATTTGGTGCAGAAAGCTTTGAATGAAGGAAGGCTACAGTTTGGAGAAAAACCAAAGTCATCAATGCAAATTGATACTAACCCCTTGCAGGTCGAAGAGGCTCACTATACTGAGCTTGCTGATGTGATGATGGTCGAGACTACTGATGCTTTCGGCGAAAAGAAAGACGGTGCTACTGATGGCAAAGTCTTGAGCATGGTGTATCCTGAACCAAGAGAAAGCCTCCTGAAATTTCTTGAGAGGTGTCACAACAACAACTCTCAAGTTGGATTATGTCCAAGGTGCGATGTTGTGTTCAATATTGATGCTGCAAACAAAGTGAGGTTCGACCCTCGTCGAGGAAAGAATCATCAGTTCATGTATACAGGAGAAAGCAGTGGTCGAAGGGCTGGAGAATACAGGAAGCTATTCGAAAAGCCAAAGACTTTTCGCCCTAAGACGGACGTACCTGAGAATAAGTGGGTGAAACCCATTAACTTCAGAGGAGGCAAACGTCCAGAATGGCAGATACAAGGTGTTGGAGCAAATGCTGAAGGCTCCTGGACTGATAGTGGATCTAAGAGGAAAGATTACATATCTCCAAACTACAAAGGAAAGAATCCTATGACTCGAATGCAGTGGAGGCGTTATCAGAGAAGCCATAAGAATGGGCAGGAAAGTTCGAAGATGATGCAAGCAGGTTTTTCTCATTATCAGCCAAAAACTTTTCAGAGGAAGTTGACTGAAGAACAAGCCAAAGTGGCAAATGAGAGACTAGCTGCAGGAATGATCATGGGAAAGAAGCTCATCAAAGAACTAGTCGACGATGATACTCCGACTCTCAATACAGGAAAAGAGCCTGAGTATTCCCTACTGTCAGACGAAGAGGTCGATGACAACTTTGACATAGAATCGGATGAGTTCTTAATTGACTATGGAATTGTATATGTACTTCCAGCAGAGTTCGACAGAATATCTGAGGTGTCTGAAAATGAAGATGATTTTCTTCCAGACGAAAATGTGGAAGAAACACCCGTTTGTTACTATGTAATGGGAAAAGGAGTAGTGGAAAAACAAAAGGCTGTGTTTGAGAGGCCAGGTCGAGGAATGATGTATCATTTGAAGCCTTTATTCATAAGGGAAAAAGTAGATGGTGTTCCAATAAACAAAGTATTTGTCGATGGTGGGGCTGCTGTGAACTTAATGCCCTATTCTTCGCTTCAGAAAATGGGTAAGTCTGACAAAGATTTAAGCCCTTATAATATGGTGCTGTCTAATTATGAGGGCAAGACAAGTGGAATACTTGGAGTGATTCAGGTAAAATTGGTTGTTGGTTCGACTGTCAGGTCAACCATTTTTATGGTGATTGCATCCCAGGCAAATTTTAAACTGCTTCTGGGTCGAGAATGGATCCATGATATAGGGGCAGTTCCTTCAACTTTGCATCAGCGTGTGGCTATTTGGAGGCCAGATGGTATAGTTGAAAATATTGAGGCTGACCAAAGTTATTATAAAACTGAGAGTGGTCGCAGGCATTTCGACCAGCATCTAGCAAATGTAGCTCCTTGCTACAAAGCAGAAGAGGTGTATTCTTCTGATGAAAGTGTGTCTAAGTATCTGAACTTGGACCCAAATTATGGTTTCATTTGGAATAAGGAAGATCCCAATGAACCATTGAATCATGAAAGTCCTTCAGAGCAGAGGACAACAGTCAAAGATGATGACCACTGAGTCAGAATATCTGGCTCGAATAACGGCTTTAGAAGCCGAACTAGAGAAAAACATGGCTATTGAGGCCATGATGGTAAAAAGTGAAAACAATCGAGAAGTTGACCACCAAGTCGAAAGATTTGATGGGATATACGATGACGAACCTTTAGGCTTCGAGATGGATCCGTTAGGATCAGTAAAAAGAATGCAGGCTCAAGATCCTCTTGAAGAAATTGACTTGGGTGATGGAGTCACTAAAAGACATACTTATATAAGTACAAAACTTACAAGTGATCTAAAGACCAAGTTGATTCGACTTTTGAAAGAATATAAAGATTGTTTTGCATGGGATTACAATGAAATGCCTGGTTTAAGTCGAAGTGTGGTAGAACATCAATTACCGTTAAACCCAGGAAAGAAACCTATCAAGCAACTTCCTAGAAGATTTGCGCCAGAGGTTATGGAAAAAATCAAAGTAGAAATCGAAAGATTGCTGAGAAGCAAATTTATTCGAACTGCGAGGTATGTCGAATGGTTAGCTAATATAGTGTCGGTAATAAAGAAAAATGGTAGCCTTCGTATATGCATAGATTTTAGAGATTTAAATAAGGCTACCCCTAAAGATGAATATCCCATGCCTGTTGCTGAGATGTTAGTCGATTCTGCAGCAGGGTCTGAATATCTCAGCTTATTAGATGGATATTCAGGATATAACCAAATTTTTATAGCTGACGAAGATGTGCCTAAGACGGCGTTTTGATGCCCAGGTGCTTTAGGTACTTATGAATGGGTAGTAATGCCTTTTGGTTTAAAAAATGCCGGAGCTACGTACCAACGAGCTATGAATTCCATGTTTCATGATTTCATTGACAAATTTATGCAGGTTTATATTGATGATATTGTAATAAAATCTAATTTTGATAATGGTCATTTAGACCATCTTCGACAGTCTTTTGAAAGAATGAGGAAATATGGACTAAAAATGAATCCTCTAAAATGTGCGTTTGGTGTACATGTAGGGGATTTCCTGGGTTTCGTGGTTCACAAGAAAGGTATTGAGATAAACCAGAACAAGACAAAAGCAATCTTGGAGCTTCAGGCGCCAGAAACAAAGAAACAACTCCAGTCATTGTTGGGGAAGATTAATTTCTTGAGGAGATTTATCTCATATCTAAGTGGCAAAACGAAGATCTTTTCACCACTTGTGAAGCTCAAGAATCAAGATCAATTCAAATGGGAGCAAGAACATCAACAGGCATTCGACCAAATAAAATCTTATTTAACTAAGCCTCCTATTTTGTTACCCCCTAATAGGACAAAAAGTATGAAGTTTTACATAGCTGCATCAAGTTCGACAATTGGGAGTATGTTAGCCCAAGAGGATGATAATGGCGTCGAAAGAGCTATATATTATCTAAGTCGAACCTTAGTGGATGCTGAAACTAGGTATAATGATATTGAAAAATTATGTTTATGCTTGTACTTCTCATGTAATAAACTTAAGCAATATATAAAGCCTGTTGATGTGTATGTGTCCTCTCATTTTGATGTTATTAAACATATGTTGTCTAAACCAATTTTGCATAGTCGAATTGGTAAATGGGCCTTAGCACTAACTGAATTCTCCTTAACATATGTTCCTTTAAAAGCTATGAAAGGACAAATCGTGGCTGATTTTATAGTCGAACATGGGTTAGTTGAGCTATCAGCAAATCTGGTCGATCAAACTAACTGGAAGTTGTTTTTTGACGGTTCTAGTCATAAAAATGGATCAGGCATTGGAGTCCTGGTTATTTCTCCTCAAGGACTTCCAACCAAGTTCCACTATAAAATGAAGGATGTATGTTCTAATAATGAAGTCGAATATGAAGCTTTGATAACTGGTTTAAAAGCCCTAATAGACTTGGGGGCAAAGCGAGTTGAAATTCGGGGTGATTCTGAGCTTGTGATTCGACAAATCAAGAAAGAATATAAATGCATTAAAGAAAATCTAATAGTGTATTATGCAATAGTGGTACGCTTGTTAGAGAAATTTGAACATGTTGAGATCTTGCATGTACCAAGATCTGATAATTATATTGCCAATGAATTGGCATAGATTGCTTCTGGGTATAGAGTTTCTAAAAGTAAGTTAGAAGATATGGTCGATATCAAAGAGAAGGAAACTCATGCAGTGTTAGACGAGTTGGGACAATTGTCGACGTCAAAACTTGGGGGGGTAGAAAACAAAGTTAAAAGTGAAGATTTGCATGCCTTGGAAATTTTTGCCATCGACAATATGACAGTTTCTGATTGGAGAAACCCATTTGTCCACTACTTAAATAATCCAGTCGGAGGAACTGATCGAAAGATCAAATACAGAGCTCTAAACTATGTGATATTGGGAAATGAATTATACAAGAAAACAGCTGAAGGTGTATTGTTGAAATGCTTAAGTGAAGCTGAAGCATATTTGGCCGTGTCAGAGGTTCATAGTGGTGTTTGTGGAGCTCATCAGTCAGGCCATAAAATGAAGTGGTTGTTGTTTAGACAAGGTTTATATTGGCCGACAATGTTAAAAGATTGTATTGAATACGCAAGAGGGTGCCAAGAATGCCAGAAGTTTTCAGGTATTCAACATGTTCCAGCCAGTGAATTGCATGCCATTGTCAAACCTTGGCCTTTTAGAGGATGGGCTTTAGATTTAATAGGAGAAATCAAACCTGCATCTTCTAAACAACAAAGATTCATTTTAGTGGGATCCCAGAAACTATCACTACTGATCAGGGATCAGTCTTTATTGGTCGAAAGATGCAAGCTTCTGCAGCAGAAACAAGATTTAAATTGCTAACATCCACTCCTTATTATGCTCAGGCTAATGGTCAAGTCGAAGTTGCTAATAAAGTTATTATAAACTTGATAAAAAAACATGTAGGGAGGAAGCCAAAAAACTGGCATCAAACGCTTGACCAAATCCTTTGGGCTTGTCGAACATCGCCAAAGGAAGCAATAAACACTACCCCATTTCATTTGACCTTTGGGCACGACGCTGTGTTGCCTGCAGAAATTCATCTACAGTCGGCTAGAATTCAACGACAAAACAATCTTTCGTCAGATGAATACTGGAGTATGATGTTAGATGAATTAGTAGAGTTAGACGAAGAACGACTAATAGCGTTGGATATGTTAATAAGACAAAAGAAAAAAGTGGCAAAAGCTTACAACAAGAAAGTAAAAGAGAAAACGTTTGTGGTAGGTGATTATGTGTGGAAAGTTATTCTACCCATGGATCAAAGGAATAAATTATTGGGTAAATGGTCCCCAAGTTGGGAAGGGCCGTTTAAAATTTTGCAAGTGTTTTCAAACAACGCATATGAAATTGAAGAATTAAATTCAGATGGTCGAATCTTGAGGATAAATGGTAAATATTTGAAAAAATATAAACCTATACTTCAAGAAATTCGCATAATAGAATAAAACCAAAAGATTATATTAAAATGGCCAAAATTTGGCCAATCATTACAAAAAAAGATCATTAGAGAGTACATGGACAGTCACTCGAAAATAAAAATTACAAAGTGGGAAAGTTATTCCTAAAATAGGCTAGCTTGGCCGACTCAAAGTCAATTTTAGAGTCAAGTCGAGACAAGTTTTGTCTATGTTGTCGAATGTTACTTTCCAATTTAAGAGCATTTTCACCATGACCAAGACCTTTCAAAATCTCTTGATTAACAGTTTCAGGCGAAGGGATTTCTTCAGTTTGAGCCAAAGTGATTTTCTCTTGTTCAAGATCTTGAATCTTCTTGTTGAGAGCATCAATTTGGGCCTTATAGTCAGCAATCTTGTTGTCGATTTCTCCTTTTTTGTCAGAAAACTTTAAAGTTTTCTCCTGAAATTCTTCAACCTTCTTAGTCGAGGCTGCACTGGCATCCCATTCCCTCTCCATTTCGCGCTCTTTGTTCTTTGCCTGTCGACTGATGTTTTTCTTTGTGATGAGGTCCCTCCAGAGCTGGTCGAAGTACGCCTCAAAATCAAAGAAGAACTGAGCAACAACTACTGGAAGAGAAGCTTTAATGAGCGAATCTAATAACTTGCGAGTGTCTCCACCAAGATGTTCAGAACTCTCAAGGACAGCAAGAAACTCAGGTTCATTTAGGTGGGCTTTTAGTTGGCACATAGCATCGACAAGAGAAGCATCGATTTTAGCATCAGGATTAGTCGACTGAACAGGAATATCAAGGGAACTTGGCCGCAGCTTTTGAAGTCGAAAGAGGGCTTCTAAAGGATTAGTCTTCTTCAAATCCAGAATCTCCTCTTGACTGAGAGAACTGTTGGAGTTAGTGTCATCAACAGTAGGATGTTGTTTGGACTGAGAAATGGTATGGTGCTCTGGACGGGAGGCATGGTCAGCAACTTCAACATTTTTAATTGTAGGTTGAGTTTGGTTGATGATAGGTTTGTTTTGGGGCTCCGTTCGACTTCGACCTGGGGTATTAGCTGAATCTGTAGTACTTCCAAAAGCGTCATTCTTTTGGGGACTAAGAAGGCTGGAATCAGAAGCAGCCTCAGTAATCTTTTCAGCAGCCTCGACATTCTTCTCTTGAGTGTGGTCAACAGTTGGTGCATTCTATTCAGAAGAAAAGTGTTAGAAAATAATCTGTTACAGAGAAATACACTAGAAGATTATGCTAAGTTATACCTCAAGAATTTGAGACGAAGAAGGGATTGTGGTTGGAATTGTTTGTTGTTGGACGACAACTTTAGGAATGTTTTTAACACCCTTTCGTTTCTTTGTTGGAGTTGGAAGGGGAGGTCGTGAGAAAATTTCACTCTCCTGATTTGGTGGAGATGTGGTTTCGTCTGAATCCTCAGGAACTACCAACTAAAGAGAGAATGAACAATTAATGAATGAGCAATTAGTGAATGAGTATTGACAAGAGATGAAGGTTAAAAGTAGTACCTTTCTTACAACTTTGATTTTCTTGGTTGTGGTGGTGTTCGACGTACTGGGACGTTTTCGACCTGGTTTAGGGGCAGGGACTCCGACTTGAGTGGTAGGATCAGGCCCTGAAAGGTCTAAAATTGAAATTAGAACATTGCACATTGTAATGAGAAAACGAAGTTAGATGTAAAACGCTTACTTATAGTAAGTTGATCCTTCAGCACGTCAAACGCAGTATTTAGTTTCTTGACAAACGAATCCCCATCATACAGTTGGTAATACTCAGACCACCATTCACTAAATTCTTTGGTTGTGAAGTAAGAATTCTGAAAGGTAAAGGTGGGGTGTTCCAAAGATTGTTTGTTATGAAATTTTAAACAGTCGAGATGTTGACGGGCTATGAACGGTCGACCAGAGTAACAAATGTCACCATCATGGGAATACAGGCTTTTGGGCAGCATTTGGCTCAAACCAAATTGTCGAGAGACCAGGTTTGGTTGATAACCTACAAACCCATAACACTTACCGGTCGACTCAATGCGATGAGAAAGGAGTGTTGGGGTCAGAAAAGCAGCCCAAATGGCATTCAATTGAGCTCGAAGGGTTGGAGTGTTTCCAGGGAAAATGGCTTTAAACCAAGTTGGCCCAAAGCACCGATTTGAGAAAGGGGCCATAGAAGCTATGAATGTTTTACATTCAGAAAACAATCTCACATATTTGAGGAGGTTGGGCCTGTTAGACTCATCTTGAGGAGTTTGAAAGGCAAGTTTGATGCCTTCGACTCTCCTGTCATACATGACTTCCAAAATAGATCGAGAAACAGTGTAACCAATATGTGACTCGAAGGTAGCATTCAACTAATGTTGCAAAAGCCAGTAGGGTCCCGACAGAGATAGCTATTTTGGGGTTTCATGAAGGCGTTTGATCCTTAAAGACGCTATACCCAAGCTATGGTAAAGATAAGCAAGTAGAAGCTTACCTAAAAAGACTTTTCGGCCTTCATGAATCTGGATAGCCAGAGGTATGTAAGCCTTAGCTATTTGAACCGACCTTGGACAAAACAGGTAATATGAAAGCCAATAAGTGAGGAAGGCAACATGTTCTTCATCAGAGACTTCTTCTGTAGACTTGTCATAATGATCCTGCATGTATTTGGTGATGGTAGCGTTGGTGAAGTTGAAGTTTATTTCTGTCGGGAGAGTTGGGTCGAAGATCTCACCCAAGGGCGAAAGCCCTGTGATGGCAGCCACGTCGAAGAGAGTGGGAGTCACCATTCCACAAGGAAGATGGAAGGTGTTAGTCGAACCTTCCCAGAAGAATAACGAGGCAAGCAGCATAGGGGGACAAACCTTATGACCAGTTCTGGACAATTGCATGGCGTCGAAGATACCCAATTCTTCCTATCTTTGTTGTTTTTTCGCTTGAACCTTGTTGAGCCAAGCCAGATATTCCTTGTTGCCAAGAGCTGGGGTCGAACGAAAAACCCTTACTGAAGGATCCATAAACTTCAGGTCGAGAGGACGTGGTTTATCAAATGCTACAGGCTTTGTAGTTTGAAATGAAGGAAAAAAACTTGTGATTTGTGCTGGGTGAGAACGATGATCTGGTAATGGCCCTGAGAAAGCTACTAGTTTATCAGTAATCTGAAAAGGGATTAGCATTTGATTTTGCCAAATAATGGCTTTGGCTTCTGTAAGTTTGGGTTGAGGAACAAAATCCAACCCCTGCTCTTCTTCTTCACGAGATATAATGGCTCCTAAAGGGTTAGAGCCTGTAGCATAGACGGTGGTGTTGACATTCATAGTGGTGTTTGCAGCCATTGTTGTGTATTGAAGGGAAGAAGAAAACAAGTGTTTGAAGGTTAAGAGAGAAAGAGTGCTCTGAAAACGCTTGGGAAGAACAGGAAAATGTGAAGAAAAGAAAAAGGGAAAAGAAGCTCACATATATATAGGGGCTATGATGACGTTGATGAAATTGTGGGGAAAAAAGAAGTTGTTAAATCAAAGGTCACTTCAAAAAACGCTTTGGAAACTGGTTTTAGAAAGTGGGGAGCAGTTATAGCCCACTACCTAGGTTTTAGGTAACAATTAGTGTCTAGGGATGCACAAAATAATCATGGCGTTAAAAGATAATAAAAGTCGAAACCTAAGAAGAAAACGAAACGCCATCTTTCTCTTCTTAAATCAGTCGAAAGAAGTTGCTTGGGGGGCAATTTGTTACCCTAGGATTTCGACTTGCTAATAATGGTAAGTGGCCTCTGAGACATATGAGATTATTAAATAGTCTGAGGCAAAATAGTCTGAATAAAAGTTCTTTTAGTCAAGACTACCGTTCGACTATGGAAGACCATCACTGCCAGGGTTCGACTAAAGATAGCAAGTCTACCATGCATGTTCGACTAAAATAAGTGAAAAAACTTAGGAGTTTTGCCAAGTATAGCTTTGAAGTCGGAAGGCATCAGAAGTCAAAGGAAGCAGTTTCAGACAGTTTTTAGCAGTTTTCACAGGACACGTGGAAGCCTCACAGACGAAGATGCTGCATGTCGAAGACACGTGTTGGCTAGTAATCAGTCGACCGTTAGTAGTAGTTATTTTATTTTCATTATTTAAGCAAGTTCCAGAGGAACAGTTTGGGGTCCGCATTTTCTACAAAAACACAAGTAAACTCAAATCTCTGTGCAATAATGAGTGACGAGTGCAACTTTGGAATGTATGTATGCGTACCAGTTTAATTTATGCAATCATTTTACGTTATGCATTACTTTCAGTGCACATTTACTGCTTTTTATCGCTTTCATTTACTTTAAAGTCTTGAATTTCAGTGTTTACTTTTACTTTAAAGTTATTACTGCATTTAATACAAACTAGATACACATAATAGACAAATCAAAGCAATCAGTCCTGGAATATTCTAGTTGATTCCGCAAAAGTAACCTTTAAAAAGGAAACTAGCGCTTGTTTACCATATTTCTGGGTAAACAAAACCATTTTCCCTTTTTTTCTCTCATAACTTCAATTCATCCAAAATTCTCAAAAACAAAACTCAATTTTCTCCCACTTCTCTCTAGAATCAAAATACAAAAAATATAGAAAAAGTTCAAGAACATGATGAAATGATGAAAAACGCTTAGAACAAAATTCAAGAACTCAATCTATCTCATCAAGATCCACTCTCTCCACTCCGATCACCACCGAACCACCGCCGCCACGCTCCGGCCATCCTCCACAAAATTCGGCGAACCTCCCTTCGGCGATCGCTTTCCGAAACGATACTTCTCTCTCCGCCATCCGATCACGATCATGTAACTGACAATCTCTCCCTCCTCCTTGCGCGACTTCGGCAACGTCATCACCTCCGTCTTCGAATTTGTGTTCTTCGATTCGGTAATTTTCTTGAACTTCCAATTGAATGTAATTGTTGCTTGTAGTTTATGATGATATTGTTGTTGCTATTGCTAATTGGAAAATTTGGATGTGGTTTGATTGAGCTAATGTTGAAAATTGATTGAAGTTGTGGTTTATGTAATAATGTGTATCAATTTTTAAGCATTGATTCCTATTTAGTATAAATCGTACAGTCGAATGTCTAACTTCAATTATAAAATAACAGCAAAATAAAAATTTAAAAAAAGAACATTAAAATGAACCGTCTATGGCTAGTTTCTCATATATACGTTTACATCTACATGTTGATCTATGCCTCCAAGGACCTTAATGACGATAAAAAATATACAGTTGTTAAATTGAAAAATAAAAATACCTCTTATATTAATACATTTGACCAAGAGAGTATTAATTATGATTTGTAAAATTCCTTTATATATCAAAGATAAACTAATATAATTCAACCAAAATTCAATCTATTTTGAACCAAATATTATAATGAACCAAAATTCACATTACATGTTTTAGTACAAGTTTTTAAACATTTATTCGTATTTATAATAAATCGTACAACCATTTAGATTTATTCGTATTTATAATAAATTGTACAACCATTTAGATTTATTCGTATTTATAATAAATTGTACAACCATTTTTATAACTTCAATTAATTATATATAACAACATCAAAAGAAATAATTAAAAGATGAACATTAAAATGGTCAGTATACAACTGATATCTAGATGATACGTTCTTATTTACCCATAAATTCAGATGAGTTTATAAAATTCAATTGAATCCAAATGAGTTAATTTTAAAATTATAGATTTGAATAAAATCATTTTTTCAATTCAAATAACATTATTTTTAGATATTAGTCAATTTGATAGACTATGCTAAGCTAATAATCCTAGATCTATATTGCGTAAGAGATAAAAATGATAAAACAACTTTTCTTCTTGTTTCATTTCAAAAACAGCATACACAATATATAGCTAGGGTTTATGGTGTAGCATAAAGATGGGTCATGGGCCCTTACAAACTGAACTTTAATACTTAAAATAAAAATATTAATGCTAGTTGCACCCCTATTGCATAATAAAATCCTTAAATCGTACTGACTTCTTCTTATTTCTAGTGGGCCTAATTGACTTCTTAACAATACTCCCGGGCCCATAAAGAACTTTGTCCTCAAAGTTCATAGATGAAGAACATGGGGTGGCAAGATCGAAATTGGGCTGGGATTGTGTGAAATATTGTTGGGTTCAATGGGCGGAAGGGGTTTCGAAACGGGTTGGACTGAAAACGAATGCTTGGGCTGTTGAGAAAATGAAACAGTTTGGGGAATAGAGGGTTGTGAGGCCCAGTTTTAGTGTGTTGGGAAAGCAAACGAAGGAGATAAGGGGGAATCTGTAAGGTTAGATTTTGTGGCAGTGTAGGAGATAAGATTAGGTGGGAAAGTACTGCTTGGAGCCACGTGATTTATCTTGGGAACTGTTCCCAATGCAGGCTTTGGGAAAACGTGTGTGGGACTTTGTGAAAACGCGTGGGGGCCAGCTGGATTGGTCAAAGAGACGTTAGGAAGTGGGAAAACCGAGTGAGTGGGGTTACTTGTGTTAAAGGTGTTACTTGAAGTCATTTTCTCAGAATCAACTTCATTATCTTCTATTTCTCTGAACAACTCAGTGGTCTCTCTCAAAACTTCACCTTTGTCTTCCACAAACATTTCACCATTCTTATTAAACACTTCACCGTTCTTATTAAACATTGCACCCTCCTGAAAATAAACATTGGTGGTGAGAGACTGAAGATCCTTCTGTGAGAGAGGTTGGAAATCTGTGTTGATGGTGTTACCATGATATGCTTTCAGAAGAGAAACATGGGCTACGGGATGCACACGAGAAGATGACGGTAGATCGAGCATGTAAGCTACCGATCCAACACGTTTAGTGATTCTGAAAGGGCCAAAAAATCTCTTGGAGAGCTTCTGAGATCCGCGACGGGAGACGGTAGTTTGACGGTAGGGTTGATGCTTCAGCAGAACCAAATCTCCAACGTTGATGGTAAAATCGCGTCTTTTGGTGTTAGCCTGTTTTTCCATCTGTATTTTACTTTTCTTGAGATTTTCTTTCAACTGTGTAATAACTTGTTGTCTTTGGTCCAGAGAGACATTCAAAGACTGGTCATGAGTGGATTGTGCTAAGTAATCTGGTATCGATGGCGGGTCACATCCATACAAGGCCTTGAAGGGACACATTTGGATTGCGGTGTGGAACGAAGTATTATGCCAATACTCCGCTAGGTGTAAAAACTTGAACCATTGACGAGGGTGGTCGTTGGCCAAACAACAAAGGTATGTTTCCACCGATTTGTTTACTACTTCTGTTTGTCCGTCAGTCTCTGGAAGATAAGCGGTGCTGTATTTCAGGGTTGTCCCTTGGAGTTTGAAGAATTCTTTCCAGAAGCTGCTAAGGAAGAGGGGGTCTCTGTCAAAAACTATAGATTTGGGGTTACCATGAAGGCGGAAAATTTCGACCATGAAACGAGCTGCAAGGTCCTTAGCGGAGAATTTGGGGGGTAAGCCAATAAAGTGGACAAACTTGGTCAAGCGATCGCAAATAACCCAAACTACGGTATGTCTGTAAGAGTTTGGTAAATGCGTGATGAAGTCCATTGTCAACTCTTCCCAGACTTGATTCGGAATCGGTAAAGGTTGTAACAATCCTCTCTTCTTCTATGTCTCATTTTTATAAAGTTGGCAAATGTTACAATGCTTAACCAAGTTTTTGACGTGCAGATAAATTCCCGGCCAGTAGAAGGAAGATCCTAGCCATGCAAGTGCTTCCTTGACACCTGAATGACCCGTAGTTGGGGTTGCATGATACTCTAGAAGCATATTTTGTCGCAGCTGGGGAAGATCAGGTATAAAAAATTTGTTTTTGTAGTAAAGGAGACCATTTGCCATATGATACAATTTGCTATCTTTATTTGTCCGTTCAATTTGTTTGAGTAGTAACTGACCCACACTGTCTTTCTGATAAAATGCCCTGATAGTGGATAAAAGATCTAGGACTGGTGAAGATAGAGCAAGGAGCGTAGGAACTGCAGATCCCAACTTTATCAGTTTCGAACTTTCGACTCAAAGCATCCGCAACAAGATTTGAACTACCAGGTTTGTAAAATATGTCAAAGTTAAATCCTTGCAATTTGGCTGTCCATTTTTGTTGTTCTGGAGTTTGTATCTTTTGGAGTAGCAAATTTCTGAGGCTCTTTTGATCAGTATAGATTATGAACTTTTGTCCAATAAGATACTGACTCCATTTTTTAATAGATTTGGTGATCGCGAACATATCGCGGACACATACTGAAGCTGCTTGCATTCTTGGGCACATCTTCTTGCTGAAGAAGGCAATCGGGTGACCATTTTGAGACAAGACTGCGCCAATAGCCACGCCCGAAGCATCTGTTTCGATGATGAATTCTTTTGTAAAATCTGGTAGAACAAGCACCGGCATGTCGGTCATTTTCTGTTTTAACTCTGTAAAGGCTGCATGGGCCTCTGAACTCCATGTAAATTTAGTGGAACACAACAAATCGGTGAGGGGAGCGGCGAGTGAGGCATAGTTTCGAACAAATCTTCGATAAAAACCCGTGAGGCCTAAAAAATCATGGAGTGTCGTGAGAGAACGAGGTGGAGGCCAATCCAAAATGGCCTTCACTTTTTCAGGATCTGGTGCAACACCACCAACTGATATCACATGGCCAAGATAATCAATTTTGTCAACTGCAAAGACACACTTAGGTAACATCACATAAAAAAAATTGGATTGTAACAAATCAAATACCACCTGCAAATGAAATAGATGTTCACTAAAGTTAGGGCTGTAAACAAGAATGTCATCAAAGAAAACCAACACGAATTTTCTTAAATAAGGTCTCAATAAGTCATTCATGGCCGATTGAAACATAGAAGGGGCGTTAGTTAAACCAAAGGGCATTACTAGGAATTCACAGTGCCCATCAAAAGTGCGAAAAGTTGTTTTATACGTATCTTCCGATGCAACACGGATCTGGTGATAGCCAGAGCGTAAGTTTATCTTGGTGAAAATAGTAGCAGAACCTAAATCATCTAGAAGTTCATCGATAGTGGAGATTGGGAATCTGTCTTTAATAGTTACTGCATTGAGGGCTCTATAGTCAACGCAAAAATGCCATGACCCATCTTTCTTTTTGACTAGTAAAACAGGGGAGGAAAAAAGGCTAGTGCTAGGAGTGATGGTTCCATTGGTTAACATTTCTTGGATCAAGGAGGTCATGGCATCTTTCTTTGAATGAGGGTAACGGTAAGTCTTTACATTGACTGGAGGGGTGTTTGGGAGAAGGTTGATGTGGTGATCATGAGGTCTGGGTGGTGGAAGGCCTTTTGGAATTTGGAATATTGGTTGGTATGTGGCTAAGAGTTTGACAAGGGCAAGGTGAAGGTTTTATGGGGCAGGACTGTGGTCTTTGTTGCTGTTTGGGGAATCGAGAGGTTGCATGATCATAAGGTGTAAGGAAGAAATTGAGTTTGTATGAAAAAGGTGGGATAGTTATTGGAAAGTAGTAGGAGCTGGCTGGGAAGAAGAGTCACCTTTTAGAGTGATTGTTTGGTTTTGGTGAGTAAAAGTGATATATGGTATAGAGAAACCAGCTTGTCTGGGACCTAAAGTGCCCAACCAGGCCATGCCTAAAACAACATCCGTGCCCTCGATTGGTAATAAGTAAAAGGGGACTGTGAAGGCCTGTTTCTGCAGAACTAGCGGAACCTTGTTGCAGATACCTTCGCAATTTAAGTGAGATCCATTTCCCACCATAACAGAGAATTGAGAAATTGGAGTAGTGGATAAATTTAGGTGGTGGGAAATTCTTGGTTGCATGATGTTATGAGTACTTCCTGTATCTATTAAAACCATCACCGGCATACCTCGAATGATTCCTTTAAACTTAAGAGCTTGTGGGGAAAACTGTCTGGTCATAACTTGAGTAGACAACTGAAAATAGGTATCTTGCAAATCCAGTTATGCATTTGGTGAAACAGTATCCTCCACTTCAATTAAATCCTCACATGGATCCTCGTCAATCAATAGCAATAGAAATCTGCTTGTAGAGCACTTATGACCCGTGACAAACTTTTCATCACAATTAAAACACAAACCTTGGGTTCTTCTTTCTTGTAATTGGGCTTGAGTGAGGCGTCTAATGGGTAATTTTGTGGTGGGGTTTGGTTGAGGTTTTAGGTGATTTTGAGAGTGTGATGTTTCAAACTGCATTTGTGGATTTTGGGAAATGATAGGGGGGCTATTTGAAGGGTTTGGGTTTGGAATCCTTAAGTTTGGATTCAATTAATTTGGCAAGGCCAATAGCTTGGTAAATAGTGGTGGGTTTAAGAATGGTTATCTCACTTCAAATTTCTGAATGAAAACCAGAAATAAAATAAATTAAAATAGCATCCGGAGTTAAACCAAATACTTGAGTGCCCAACTTCTCAAATTGAGTTTGATAATCCACAACATAGCCCTCTTGTTTTAATTTAAACAATTCAGCTTGATGATTTTCATAAGAGGAATGACCAAATCGCAATTCAAGCGCTTTAATGAAAGAGTACCAATCAGTTAACAAATTAGTTTGGTGCATCCACTTAAACCAAGATAAAGCATCTCCCTTCATATAAAATGAAATTAATGACAACCTATGTTCAGGAGGTAAATTGTAAAAACTAAAGAATTGATCAGCTTGAAATAACCAATCCAAAGGGTTGGAACCATCAAACATAGGTAACTCTAGTTTAGGGCTTCTTAATGGGGGTAAAGGGGGAATGTTAGGGTAAGGATTTTGTGGAATAAAAGGGGGTGTGAAAATTTGAGATGGAGGTGTAACGTGTGGGATTGAGGTGTATGATGGAAAAGGTGGTGGTGGGGGTTCAGCAGTAAACTGGGTTGCTGCAGTAACAGTAGGTTGGGGTAGGTTAGTAGTAATAGTAGAAGAATGGCAAAAAGGGGTATGGGTAGGAGAAATGACATGTGTAGTAGGTGTTGTTACCATGGAAATAAAAGGAGAGCTGTGTGTTATACCCGATGGGGACGCTGCTGACTGTGCAGAAACAGTATGGGGATGTTCCATTTGGGTAGTGATCTTGGTGAGGATGGATATGATGGAATCATGTCTAGAATCTGAAATATGCCTCTCTTTATCAAATCTGTTATGAATTTGCCCTACTTGTTTAGATAATTCTTCAGCAGCCATACCAAACCTCTCATCCATTTGTTGTTGAGTGTCTTGCATTGCATTATTCAAATGAAGATGAGCTAGTTGAACAACTTCTTCTACAATGTCTTTAGAAGAAAGGTTTGGGGGTTTTGGGGGAGCCATGAGTTTAGGGAATGAAATCACCAATGATAGACTATGCTAAGCTAATAATCCTTGATCTATGTTGCATAAGAGATAAAAATGATAAAACAACTTTTCTTCTTGTTTCATTTCAAAAACAGCATACACAATATATAGCTAGGGTTTATGGTGCAGCATAAAGATGGGTCATGGGCCCTTACAAACTGAACTTTAATACTTAAAATAAAAATACTAATGCTAGTTGCACCCCTATTGCATAATAAAATCTTGAAATCGTACTGACTTCTTCTTATTTCTAGTGGGCCTAATTGACTTCTTAACACAAGTTCTACAAACCTAAAATTTATGACAGCTTTACATCAAATATCAGTTTTAAATCCTTCTTATTATAGCTTGTAGGTATCTCATTCATACGTTTACATCTACCCGTCAATCCAGATGAGGGTTTGTATCTACCCGTCAATTCAGATGAGTTAACAAACTCAGTTGAATCTAAATGAGTTAATTCTAAAAATTTATTAAATCTATTTTAGATGTTAGCCCATTTTTTTAAACCTAACATGAATGACGCCGTCGTGCTTAAAAGAAACTTACTTTTGATGCGGTGATAAAACTTTATGTTATGTGTACTAATTAAATAAAATGATAATACATAATTGTAGAAATGTAAAAAGAATGATAAATTTATCTTTTTCATAACTATTCTTTTATCATAATTGTCTCATGTTCTTTTATCATACACAAATATTTATAACGTGTTTTTTAGTTTAAATGATAATGTTTTTTCATTAAAAAACACTAACATTTTTTTATAAATTGAAATTTTAATATAATTTATTATATTTTAATAATAGTTTTAATTATAGTTAATATTTTTTTATTATATCATGTCATAATATTATATATGATATAATTTTTTCCGTTCATGATACTCTTTAAGTAAATATATAAAATCATTTTTATATCAATAATTTTTTTGATTATCATTATTTTTTTCTTGAATATCATTTAACATATTTTTTCATGAATATCATTTATCATTTTTGTTTAATGATTATCATTATAAAGTTAATTTGAAAATATTTTATTTTGTTTGGGTAATTTTATAATTTTAATCAAGGAATTAAACATAGATAGAAAATGAAATTATTGTGAGATATTTATCTTCTTTATTTAAAAAAAATCATAATCTTTATTTTAGTTGGTTCCATATTCTTATTAATCTTTTCTATAAATTTAAATAATTATAAAATATAATTTTAATTGAAATAGAATTAATGAAAATGATCGTAGATAATAATATATTGCAGGATGATTATTAACTTTTTAAGATTTCATTATTATCTATTTAAAACAGAGTAACAAAATCACATTGAAAACAATAAATTATATTATATTTTAATTTATTGAGTAATTTAATAAAAGACAATAATAATTATGATAAATAATTAATATTTCGAAGAGACTGATAATATTTATAGATAATAATAAATAATTACTTATTTTATGATAGAAAGAATATAAATTTTCTATGTGAAATAAAAGAATTTTAGTTGATGAGAATTTGAAAAGTTTTTTGGGTGAGAAAATAATGGTAATTAAAACCATTTTTTTAAAGGAAAAAAATTGATACAATCACTCAGGTCGTTGTAATTTATAATTTTTTTATATTCTGATTAAAAGTATTTTGACAAAAAAATGTATTAAACCTATTTTAAATATATTTTGGTATCACTTTTTATTATATTTTATTATTTTTAAATGTAATGTCATTATTTTTAAAATTATCCTAATAAAAAAAAAATATGATTAGAGAAATATGTAAAATTAATTTATATTTTTTAATTTAATTTTCAATAAAAAATATTAGTATTATATTTAGGTATAAAATAATTATAAAATATATTTTTTTACCACTAAAAATACATATCCATACGTCAATGAGATTACCGAAAAATGAAATAAATTAATTATACATTTATTATGATTAATTAAATTTAAAGATAAAAGTAGAATTTGAAAACGAAGAGAAAATTGATTAAGGAAGATCAATGTATAATTGAATTAATCAATACAATTAATCAATACAATTATGACAGTAGTTTTTCAAACATTGGAATTCTGGTAGTCAGCAATAATCTTCATAAGGTAAATGAATTTTTAGTCCTATAGATATATAAAATTGAACACTCCAAAAATAACATATTAATAACAAAGTACAGTAAATAATGATAAAAAAGAAGCTGAATTAGCTCACATAAACTGCTTACATAGATTGAATTGCATTTACATTTACATTTAAATTAACAACATATAATTCAATTACCCTGTAGATGGGGAAGAGAATAAAAAAATTTCAAAAGAAAACCAAGTAAATATCAAAGGAGACCAACAAAAATGAATAACAATGACCGGGTTGTAACTTTTAAGCCCAATATAAAAATCTAGTATGGCATGAGAGGCAGATTAAAAATTACAATGATGGAATTGGACCCAAGGCAATTGCTAAGCAGGGAGGTGGGTATTGAAGTCTCATATTTCTTGCATTTCCGAGCTCTTGACCATATAATTGTGTTTAGACAACCTCATCCTTTGAGCTAGCTTTTGGGATGAGATCCAAGCTTATTTTAAGATTTACTAATGTTATTCATGAGGGGACTAAGATAAATGTATGGTTAGCATTATTTATGTACTTAAATTAGAAATGTTTTTCAAAATTTTAGCTATGGGCAACAATAGTTATCATTTATATTTTGTTAACAAATTAGATATTGGCCAACATAAGTAATTTCTGTTAGGCTTTTATAAAGCTTAGTTCTTACTCTTTTCATTTATGCAGAATTGGTAACTTAGTGCGAACCATTATTATGCGATTACTCTATGCATCATGTCCTTCATGTCCTTCACATTGGATTTTAGTATGTCGCAAAGTGGTAAGCTTTCTATTTTTAATGCGTATTTTTCTGCATGGTTCACAATGTCTAGAAGTTGTGCTACAAAAATACTGGAAAACTAATACTTTTTAAGCAAATAGTACTAGATAAATATGAAAGATGTGGATGTTTCCTTTTTCACACTATTGTTTGAAATTCAGTTCTGAAACCAGGAAGATTTTAAAAGGCCTAAAAGTAAAGGAATTGATGTATAACAAGATCCTTTCAGGGATGAAGAGCAATCAACTTTTATATGTTTGGTCTTTTATGCACATTATTTAGGAAGCTTTAGTTCCCAAAATAACTATGTTACACGTATAAACTCTGTATCTGCATTAGCATAGTAATAAGAATTGGTTTTATTACAAGACAAATAGAAGGGAGCAAACTAGGGCAAAGCTCCAAGTACAATATCTTATGGAAATACCTAAATAAAAAAGAAAGATTGCTCTTCAATAAATAAATGATCATTTACCATCACTTCAATCCTTCTCTTCCCTCAGTAGCCCCTTTCTCCCATTCCCTTTTGTATTACTTTCCATAACATTTCACCAAATCTTGACAGTGGTTTAATGGGGAATTATCGCAGGTCCTTGCAACGTCAATGAGAAACATTGAAACTAAGAACAATGCAGAAAGTGATTTTTCAGATGGTAATTCAAGGTTGAACCTTAATAATGAAGATAATATGGTTTTTGGCTCCAGTAACACTCAGAATTACCAGTTTCAAGCATCCACCGGTGCAGCTAATAGAGAGAACATGCAAGTGGGAAGTCCCCTGGTGATTGGCTAGTTCTCCACTTGCAAGAGTTAATATCACCTGCTTATCAGGTACTTCCAACCAATTAAAATATAGGAGCAGTGAATAAATTACCCTTTGTTCTTCTGAAATATTATATTAGAATTAATATCACCCTTGTTATTTTTTTCTCATTCGATTAGCACAATTCTGTTTTAGAACATGCAGCCAATAGGCGTTAGTCTTCTTGGCACTATTGTGGATAAGGTAGTATGTTTTCTATGATATATGATGGATGCGCTTATTCTATGCCTGTTTTCCTTGTATACGTCTTTTCCTGTAGGTAATTTGTAGTTTTTCCTGTGTCTTTTCCTAATAACTATAACATCGTGTTATTATTTTAATACTTAGATGCTCTGTTAGAAAAAGAGGAGGAGCTTTAGAGTGGGGTCTGCTACCTATTATTTTCTTTATTAGATGTTAAGAGTACCACATCGGACAATACATGACCTGAACATGTCTTTATAAGTGGGGACAATCCTCACCATACAAGCCGGTTTTGTAGGGTTGAGTTAGGCCCAACCACATTTCTTTACATTAGATTTTATTTTTTTTGTCATGGGTGAAATGTGCGTATCTTCATGATTTCTTCACACTTTGTAGTTCTGGTATGAGGCAGGGTCTATTTTGGGCCTCTTTTTGATGTTCAGAAAATGGTATCTTTAACTGAGCCTCTCTGATAGGTATTTAAAGGCACTGGAGAGCTTAATTCTACTGAAGATTTATTGTCTTTTCTTTGTAGTGTGTTTCTCATATGCCCCTATGCCTTTGACGATCCTTTGTCCTCCATGATTGCTTCTTAAGCTTAACTCTTATCTGTAATTGTATTTATCATCTTCTTTTCTTCTTAATTTAATGTTGCGTATACTGCATGGTGTAGCTTATAATCTCCCTACTGGTCAATCTTTGTTAATAATTCGTGCTTATATGTGAATTTTGGATTTGCAGTTTGAAAAAGAAGCTGACCCAGAGCTTCCTGTGTCAAACAAGAATATGTATCATAAAACTGTGTTTTCTTCTGTTGTATTATTCCTTTATATATCTAGTGTATACAATCTATTTCCTTAATTAAGGAGATGCTAAATAATTACATAATTACAGCTAATAATAACAAAAATATTTTGTAATAATGAGGAAATCATCTATGTCATTATTCTGCTAATAAATTCCATTGACATCCCCCCTCAAATTGATGTTGGTAAATTTATCAACATCAATTTGCTAACAAGGAAATTATGACGCTGACGTGTCAAAGGTTTGGTGAATATGTCTGCAATTTAAACAGAAGTGGAGACATGAGGTAGAGTGATAACTCTACGATCGTAAGCTTCCCGGATGGAGTGACAATCAACTTCTATGTGTTTTGTCCGTTCATGATAAACAGGTTTTGCTGCAATTTGTATGGCACTTGTATTGTCAGCATGCAACGAAGTTGGTTGTGTTTGTGAAATACCAATCTCTGACAGAAGACCATGCAACCAAATAATCTCAGAGCATGCTGCAGACATGGCGCGATATTCTGATTCAGTGGATGACTTAGAGATTGAGTATTGTTTCTTACATTTCCATGAAATTGGTGCATTTCTTAAAAACATACACCGGACAGTAGTAGATTTCCTAGTGTCTGGACATCCGGCCCAATCGGCACCGCTGTAGGCTTGGAGTTGTGGAAATGCACCAACGGGGAAGAATATACCACGATTGGAGGTGCCGACGAGGTATCTAATAATACGGTGGACTGTTGAAAGATGCAAGTGCCGAGGGGATTGCATGAATTTGCTTACTGTGTGGACAGCAAACGAGATGTCTGGTCGTGTAATGGTTAGGTAGATAAGACTTCCAACAAGTTTTCTATAAACAGTCGGGTCTTGTAAAAGTTTGCCTTCATCCCGTCGATATTTCACATTTACTTCCATGGGGTTGTCAACCATAGTTGCATTGGCAAGACTAGCGAGCTTAATCAAATCATGTACATATTTTTGTTGGGTAACAAAAATGCCTTCTTGTTGATATTGCACTTCTAATCCCAAGAAGTAAGTTAGTTGGCCAAGATCTTTCATGTGAAACATGGACTGCAACAGTTTCTTGATTGTTGAGATAGACTCTTGATCAGATCCAGTGACTACAATATCATCCACATATACCAAGAGTAACCCAATTCCCTTGGAGGTGTTTTGTATAAAAAGGTAGGGATCATACCGACTCTGTGAATGAAAAGCCAAGGAGTGTTGTTCTGAATTTTTTAAACCATACTCTTAGGGCCTGTTTCAATCCATATAAAGAACGCTTCAGTTTGCAAACAACATTAGGTGATGGACAAGGCATACTTGTAGGGAGTTTGATGTAAACTTATTCCTTGAGGTCACCGTGTAGAAACGCATTCTTTACATCCATCTGGTGTAGGTGCCAAGATTTGGATGTTGCAATGGCAAGAATAATGCGCACGGTAGTCATCTTGGCCACAGGTGTAAAAGTCTCCTCATAGTCAAGACCAAATTCTTGCTTATTTCCGAGAACAACCAGCCTAGCCTTATAACAAATTTACTGCCAAGAGGTTTAATAGATGGAGGATAAGAAACAACCTCCCATGTCTGATTTTCTTCAAGTGCTAGAAGTTCTGCTTCAACAGCTTCTCGCTACGAGTTGTGCTCCATGGCCTGCTTATAGGAAGAAGGAATAGGAACAGATTCTAAAGTAGTTGTTAAAGACAAATGGGAAGAAAAAGCATATTTTTCCGAAGGTTTACCAATGTGAATACTGCGACGTAGGGGAGCTGGTTCTGGATTAAGTACTTGACCAGCTGTAACACCCCATATTTTCTAATTTTAATTTAATCGGAAATTAAATTATTATTTAGAATTATTTGGTATTTTGTTGAATTATTGGAGAATTATGGATTAAGGGCCATTGGGCCGGATGGTGAGATTAGTAGTATGGGGGTGCTAAGTGAGTAAGCCCATTACTAATTATTTTATGGTTTCATAAAATAAAGGAAATAAGGAAAAAGAGTCAGAACGTGGAAAATGAGAAGTGGAAGAGAAGAGCTGAGGAACATAAAGAGGAACCAAAGAGAAAGAGGACCAAAGATCAAGAATTTGGCTAAGGTAAGGGGGACTCTTCCAATTATCATCTCTTATCGTGTTATGAATGATAGTGCATGATTAGGGATATTGTTTGGGTCAATTTGATCATATGTCAGAGTTAGGTTTTGGGATAATTTTAATAGAAGTTGAATAATTGATGAATACTCTGTGAATTCTATATAGAATTGTATGTTAATTGATGTTTGTGTTGTGGGTATTGTATCAGTTGTTGTGTTGTTGTGTTCTTCCATGAACACTGAATCTGAATTATGGGTTTCCAATAATTGTATAGAAAGTTAGGTTTTAATGTGTAAAACTGACATAGGATAATAGATTGATGAAATTGGATGAATACCATATGTTAATGTGTGAAAAGATGGTGTTTTAAACCTAAAATCGTAGCCTGTTATGAGTGAAAACGAGTGGAAAGAAGACTGGTGCGAAATTGCATATTTTTGGAGAAATACTAGTGTTTTGCGTATGGAATTCTGGCATACGCGTATGGGATGAGGCCATACGCGTATGGGTCTGTTGATACTCGTATGGGAATTTTCAGTGTAAATTTAGTTCTGCTGATTTGCGTATGGGATGATTGATACGCGTATGGGTTTGGGTGATACGCGTATGGGAGGTGCCATACGCGTATGGGTTCTGTGTGTAAAAATTATGTTTTGTGATTTTCTTCGAAAGTTCAATGATGCGTAACTTTTGATCCGTAACTCCGTTTTTAGTGCCGTTTCAAGCATGATGAACCTTATGAGATAACCTATGAGTTTAAATGATAAAATGAGGTGTATCTTTCAATTAATTTTGAATTATGAATTTATTGCTTGATGAATGATGTATTGTACATATATATGATGAGATATGACAATACATGCTATGTTTTAAACATGATTCGTATGATGATTTTGTTTGATTGTGTAATGGAACTCATGATATATTTCATGTGATGATATGAGTATGATGTGAATACTTTGTTCGTTTGATGGATGATATATAGTTGACATATGTGATGAGATGTGACAATATAAGACGTGTTGAAAACATGATTATGTGATGATTGTTGAGAATTGTACAATGATGATTGACTTGTTTTGGAAGATGTGAATACATGTATATTCTTACTTTTGATGATGATGATTAGTGTAATACATGTATGTTCTGTAATGATGGTAATGATGATTGATTGGTGATGAATGATGTTAATGTATATATGAACATGCTTAATAATGATGATGATGATGAAATGAGTATAGATGATGCTACTCATAGAATGGTGATGATGAAAGTATGTTATATATATATTTGCATGCATTCATAAACATTGATGAGGGCTGAATCCTAGATGATGAGAGGATTCAGTGAAGGGCAGAATTCCCATTGTGTGGAATTTGTGCTGGCAGGGCCGTATCTGGATGATGATAGATCGGTCGGTGGATGATTTCCACTGGTGATGTTTGGTACCACATGCATAGAGTCAGTTGCATTCATATGCATGAATTTGATAATATGACTGAATGTATTTCCTTGTTATGTTTTGGTGTTATGCGTTTGTGTAGTGATGGATAATCTGGATATAGATGAGTTGGGTGAATAATATAACTATTGATGTACTGTTATTTATAATGCAATAATATTTGTTAATTGCGAATGAGACTCACCCTTACACTATATTTTTCAGATTGAGGATAGCGGCTCCGACTTGGTGAGGATTAGCTCATGAGTCGATATGTTGTTTAGCGTCGGGTCATGCTCTGATAGGTGTAACACTGGGGGAAACGCTGTTTTTGAGTTTATGATAATAACTCATTTTTGTTTAATTTATTTGAGGATTAATACATCGATGATGTGATGTAATTTGATGATGTTATTCCGCTGTGTCAACATGATATATTATGAAGTATGAGTTATAATGAAATGTTCCTTAGTGAATGCATGACATATGACCGATGTTGTTTATTTTATTTATGAATTGTGACACTCTTGTGCATGTTACTCTGATTTATGTAATTAATTGCCGTGGGGTTTAGAAGGGTGTTACAATAGTGGTATCAGAGCAGGTCGGTTCGTCCGGCCAATTGTTGAGTCAGTTGAGTTGCACGACAGTTGAATACTGTCGGCATATTATCCCTTGGTACGCGACATGTGAGTGAATCACTGTTGGTACTTGGTTATTTGTTGCGAAAGTTGGTTTGAAACAAGTGGGGGAGAAGCTTCGCTTCTCGGTTATGTTTCAGTTGTAAGATGATTGATTCAGTAGGCTGTTGTTGGCAACAGTGCAAGCGTTGTTGGAGTTTGTTGTTTCCCGAATTGAAGGTGACTTGGAAATAGGACTTGGCTGGTAATTAAGTTTGAGCATCTTGAGGGAGGATGATTATATGCAATTGATGATTATTTGTAGGAGAGGAAAATTAGAAAGTTGCAATGTATCAGCTCTGCTGAGGGGCTGCGAAGTTGTCAGTTGAGTAGCCTTGCAACTCAGAAGAAGTTCAGCTGCAAGTTGCAAGGAGGTTTGCGATCGTAAGGTTTCAGAAATCGCACTTTGGCGATGGGATGTGTTGCTCAAGTTATAAGAATGTTTGGAAGTGAAGAGATATGATAAGGGGCTGTTTGGAATGTGATCGATTTGAAGAGAATGAGTTTTGGAGTGAGATTTTCGTAAGCAAAACGCAGGAAAATTGTTGAATAGCTGCAGAACTTCGAAAATTCATAACTGGAGTTCTGGACATCCGATTTGAGTTCTGTTTGAAGCGTCGGAAAGCTAACGAGATGAACTTTGTTATAAAAATGGTTGCATCAGCTGTAACATAATTAATTGTGTCAGAATGACATTGGAAAGAGGTGAAGTTACGGCTACTCTTGTTCTTAGAACTAGACTTATTGGTACTGCACGGGATGTCAGTGTCAGCGTTGGACGGATTGAAGGAATAATTAAAAGGTTGTTGAGAAGTAATTTTAAGAATTGAATATACCATTTGAAGAGTTTTGGGAATACCGTATAGAGCGTTGCTACATGATGTCGATGTTGCATTTTGGATGACGTTGGAAAATTCATATCTTGAGTTCCGAGTGTCGGATTAATGTGCCGTTTGAACCTACGAAGAGGAGGGATTATGTTATACTTTATGGGAGAGTTATAAATACAGTAGGGTGACCCTATGAGGAGAGGTGCTGAAGTCGGTTATGGAAGCGTGAAACTTGTTGAATAAGAATGCCTATTGTCGGATTGTTTGAAACGAAGTTGAGTAGAATATGTTGTCGATGAATAAGTTGATGAGGTATTCGGTAATGAAGATGACTTGAGTACTGATGGATTTTAGTGAGAAGTGAATTAGTAGTAAAGATGGAATAAACTTTAGAACTCTTGGAATCGTATTTGTGATGGCAAAGTAACGACAGGTATAAAAGAAGCATTGTAGAGAATTTCTAACACCTACTGATGTGAGGAAGACTTGTTGAGATTCCGAGTGGAATGATATTTAGACGCGAAAGATGTCATGGAATTTGGAGTAAAACCACGAGTTATGAATGTGGCCATGGTCTTTTATTACGATGAGGATTTTGATTTGGAACGAGATGAATAGTAATGTACGAGTATATTGGTGATTATGAAGTTTGGAAGTACTTAACAAGTGTGTGATGCTAAGTGACTATGAAGCGAATTATGTAAAATGTTTAGACGTTGGTGTCTCACCGATAAGATCCACTGAAAGGGAAGTGTGCGAGTTGTAAAGACTCAAGTGAAGTATTGAGCTATGACGATGTTAATGAGTTTGAGTGCAAACTCGGAAAGGACACTATTATGTAGTAACGGCGGTTTATGCTTACATATGGTTGTCGGCTAACTATTGACAAATTGAGGACTTGATCACCCTTAATCTCTTGTTGATAGTAGGCGGAATCATATAGATGAGATGAACTTGTTTTGTTACCTTAATGGTTTAAGATGTGATGAATACTAAGCCGTGAGAATAATCACGCACTATATTGTGTGAACTTATAAAGAAGTGAATATGGAAGAGTGCAACATGATGGGCAGATGACTTAAGACAGGTAATCAGAGTCGCGCAGCGAAAGTGTGATGTGGAGTAGTGTCATGAGTACTACTCATGGGAAGTGAGGGATTAATGTGTCAGGAGCTTACATAGAGAATATGTATTGATCTATATGTTGGACTTAGATTCTAACGGATGTAAAGATGTCGTGCCGAAGGATTAGAATCCTTTTGAATAATTGCTGAGACGATGAATATGTTATTATGGCTGTACGTAGTTAACGAGTATGTATTTGGCAAAGTTAAGATGACGAGTTGATACTATATGATGCTATAATAATTTTGTTTCGTTGTTAAGGTGGTATTGTGGATTCCAGATATAATGAGGAATTATACTCTATGAAGGACGAAGTTGATTTAATTCTTAGAAAAGAGCGAAACTCAGTTGAGCTATTTTGTAAACGATGGTATATTAAAGCTGATGAGTGTGATTATAATTACTTGTGTATACTCGTTCTGATGGTTGAAATGTTTAAATAGATGTAGTAAATCAAGAATTGGGTTTTGTTGGATGCGAGTAAGGATTGCTGAGTAGTGAATTAGTACCATGGATGGTAAGAATGATTCTTGAACGAACGAGTAAAGAAGGCCAGAGTTGGGTATAACTCAAAAATCTAATTGGTAATGATGGTTGTAATGAGTAATCAGAGTAGTGCGGCAAAAGTGGAATGTAACGTGTTGGATAATTGCTGGTATGACTTGAGAGGAGTCAGATAGTTGAAATTCAATGGTATAGGAATGTTATTGTCGAGTTTCTTGAAGGAAGCAGTTGGTGAAAGTGTAAGTATTATTTCATCGCTCAGATGAAAAGTGTGTCTAAGGTTGGTACGTTCGGTAGATGAAATGCTTTACTACAGTGTTTATCAGGTGTGGTCATACCATGGTTGTGTAATTAGATTACTCAGTTAGTGGGCGTATTGTATGGGTTGTACTTCAATGTTCCATTGTTGTCAATCTTTTGGAGATATAACGAGTGGTACACCTTTGGATGGTCAAATGTGACGTAAGAGTTGAGACTTGAATGTATGAAACATGTTTTCTGTTGGTAACATCGGAAGGATTTTGATGATCGACTGATGGGAATGTTACTTAAGAGCTAGAGAGTTAGACGAAGGACTCCTATCTGGAACTTTTCACTGGAAGTATGTTTTCGAGGACGAAAACACTTTTAGTGGGGGAGAGTTGTAACACCCCATATTTTCTAATTTTAATTTAATCGGAAATTAAATTATTATTTAGAATTATTTGGTATTTTGTTGAATTATTGGAGAATTATGGATTAAGGGCCATTGGGCCGGATGGTGAGATTAGTAGTATGGGGGTGCTAAGTGAGTAAGCCCATTACTAATTATTTTATGGTTTCATAAAATAAAGGAAATAAGGAAAAAGAGTCAGAACGTGGAAAATGAGAAGTGGAAGAGAAGAGCTGAGGAGCATAAAGAGGAACCAAAGAGAAAGAGGACCAAAGATCAAGAATTTGGCTAAGGTAAGGGGGGACTCTTCCAATTATCATCTCTTATCGTGTTATGAATGATAGTGCATGATTAGGGATATTGTTTGGGTCAATTTGATCATATGTCAGAGTTAGGTTTTGGGATAATTTTAATAGAAGTTGAATAATTGATGAATACTCTGTGAATTCTATATAGAATTGTATGTTAATTGATGTTTGTGTTGTGGGTATTGTATCAGTTGTTGTGTTGTTGTGTTCTTCCATGAACACTGAATCTGAATTATGTGTTTCCAATAATTGTATAGAAAGTTAGGTTTTAATGTGTAAAACTGACATAGGATAATAGATTGATGAAATTGGATGAATACCATATGTTAATGTGTGAAAAGATGGTGTTTTAAACCTAAAATCGTAGCCTGTTATGAGTGAAAACGAGTGGAAAGAAGACTGGTGCGAAATTGCATATTTTTGGAGAAATACTGGTGTTTTGCGTATGGAATTCTGGCATACGCGTATGGGATGAGGCCATACGCGTATGGGTCTGTTGATACTCGTATGGGAATTTTCAGTGTAAATTTAGTTCTGCTGATTTGCGTATGGGATGATTGATACGCGTATGGGTTTGGGTGATACGCGTATGGGAGGTGCCATACGCGTATGGGTTCTGTGTGTAAAAATTATGTTTTGTGATTTTCTTCGAAAGTTCAATGATGCGTAACTTGTGATCCGTAACTCCGTTTTTAGTGTCGTTTCAAGCATGATGAACCTTATGAGATAACCTATGAGTTTAAATGATAAAATGAGGTGTATCTTTCAATTAATTTTGAATTATGAATTTATTGCTTGATGAATGATGTATTGTACATATATATGATGAGATATGACAATACATGCTATGTTTTAAACATGATTCGTATGATGATTTTGTTTGATTGTGTAATGGAACTCATGATATATTTCATGTGATGATATGAGTATGATGTGAATACTTTGTTCGTTTAATGGATGATATATTGTTGACATATGTGATGAGATGTGACAATATAAGACGTGTTGAAAACATGATTATGTGATGATTGTTGAGAATTGTACAATGATGATTGACTTGTTTTGGAAGATGTGAATACATGTATATTCTTACTTTTGATGATGATGATTATTGTAATACATGTATGTTCTGTAATGATGGTAATGATGATTGATTGGTGATGAATGATGTTAATGTATATATGAACATGCTTAATAATGATGATGATGATGATGAAATGAGTATAGATGATGCTACTCATAGAATGGTGATGATGAAAGTATGTTATATATATATTTGCATGCATTCATAAACATTGATGAGGGCTGAATCCTAGATGATGAGAGGATTCAGTGAAGGGCAGAATTCCCATTGTGTGGAATTTGTGCTGGCAGGGCCGTATCTGGATGATGATAGATCGGTCGGTGGATGATTTCCACTGGTGATGTTTGGTACCACATGCATAGAGTCAGTTGCATTCATATGCATGAATTTGATAATATGACTGAATGTATTTCCTTGTTATGTTTTGGTGTTATGCGTTTGTGTAGTGATGGATAATCTGGATATAGATGAGTTGGGTGAATAATATAACTATTGATGTACTGTTATTTATAATGCAATAATATTTGTTAATTGCGAATGAGACTCACCCTTACACTATATTTTTCAGATTGAGGATAGCGGCTCCGACTTGGTGAGGATTAGCTCATGAGTCGATATGTTGTTTAGCGTCTGTCGCGGGCGAAAAATCGTTTTGTTCCTTTTTCGGGATGAGACACCTGATGCCTTCTTTGGGCTCGAGTGCTCAAAAAAAATGATTTTTCTTTTGTACGGACCAAACTTTTTATTGTTTCCAAAAGAGGAAAAGGAAAAAAGCTGCAATAACCTAAAAGTGGGGGGAGAGATCTTGGGTAAGAGGGTTGGTTATACGAAGGGAAGGTATTAGCACCCAACGTATCTATAGTACTCTATAGGTTTCTTTGTTTTGTTTTTCATTCCATGTTATTGAGAGGTTCTTGTGAAATAGGTGGGACCTAAGGTGTTTGTTTGATTATGCTCGCAAAGATCATCGCGATCCTCTGCATACATATCCCTTAGAGGGAATCAGAGCATCTGTAGCTCGGGGTCTACGGGTGCTAAGGTTTGAATGGTTTTTTTTTGTTTTGTTTTGCTCGCCAAGGATCGACCTTGTGCCTACGTATTCTCAAAGGGATGTTGAGAAAGTCAGAGCAATCGTAGTTCCCACTTATGCTAGTGGAAGCAAAGGAAAATAGACAAATGTCGTCTAAATGCTAGATGTATCTAATCTATATCATCACATACATCTGTTTGTTTTTGTTTGAAAATCTTTTCATTATAAGCCCTGGGCCATGCCGCTTATGGCGCTTAGAATGATAAAGAGGTTTTTGTTTGTTTAACCAGCCTTGTGGCAAAAACTTTCAATGAAGTCAGCCTTGTGACAAAAAGTTTTGATTAATCAGCCAGCCTCGTGGCAAAAGTTTCAATGAAGTCAGCCTTGTGACAAAAACTTTGATTAATCATCCAGTACGGTGGTAAAACAGTTTGATTGATTAGCCAGCCTTGTGGCAAAAAGAAGTTTGATTGATTGATTGATTGTTTGTGATGATATAGAAGAGATACTCCTAGCATAGAGATGAAAAATGTCTAATCTCCTAGGGTATTTGTTTTGGATATTGGGGATGCTTATAAGAAGCCCGTGGGTCCTTGTACGAAGCCCAAGAGGAGGCTATCCGAGGGTCCTTGCATTGTAAGCCCAAGAGGAGGCTATGGGAGGGACAATCCAGGGTCCTTGCATTGTAAGCCCAAGAGGAGGCTATGGGAGGGTCACTCGTTTGTACAAAGCCCAAGGGGAGGCATGGTATAGTTGGTTTGAGCTCTTAGAGCGATTTCACCGGGAAACCATACTCTATGTCCTAACCTAAACTAGGGGAGATTCTTTGCACGAAGCCCAATAGGAGGCTATGGGGAACCTAGTGTTGTACTAAGTTGAACAAGCATATAACACAATCACAAATATGAACAAGTACAAACAAATATGCACAAGTACATGAACAGTTATATGAACAGTTATATATGGCAAAGTGTGCGTGTATAATGGAGTTTATGAAGGAAATATACCTGTAAGCATGCTCCATTTGTATACACAGGGCTCGGGACTCACACTCGGGGAGAGGTCCACTTGAATTTATTCAAAGCTATGTAAACAGGTATTTACAAAGGGGCTTGGGACTTATACCTACATGGAGGCCCATGGTATTTTTGGGAAGATTTAAAGAAACCTTCATTTTTTGATTGTTATTCAAAGTTAAAAAACAAATTGATCGAAGTATGTACAAAAAGCGTACAATGAAATACCTAATTTCATGTACTGGAATGGGTATGTACAAAAGGGCTTGGGGCTTATACCTACATGGAGGCCCATGGTATTTTTACAAAACATGGTTGATCGTTTTATTTACAGACGCGTCGTTTGCTGTTTTGAAAACAGTTTGAAAAGTATTGTTTTGAAAGAGTTTTCTGTACAAAGAAAAAACTGTATAAAAGGAAAAAGGAGTGGGTCTTATACTCTCTAATATTCGAGAGGCCCCTGTTTTATTTTCATAAAACAGGGTGGATGGTTTTTGAAAATGATTTGAATGTTTTTTGAAAGAATTGTTTAGAAGCAATTTGGAAAAAGTTTTCTGTTAAAAACTGTACAAAGAAAAACGAAAGGGACTTATACTCTCTAATATTCGAGAGGCCCCACATCGTTTTGAAAATCAATCGATCAATTAAAAAGATTTAATCAATAGTTTTCTTTGAAAATCAAAAGAAAATGGTTTATCGTTTTTGAAAAGAATGATCGTTTATTTTAAAACGATTTGAATTTTGAAAGAAGTTAATTTAATCAAGATAAACAAAAAGATTGTCTTCAATTGACACTTAGATGATTAGGGTTTGCTCAAAAAATATTTACAAGTGATTAAGTTTGAGAAATCAAGTGAAAAACAATATTTAAAAGTATTAAAAAACACTTAAAATATGTTATTTTAAACTTAATTAAAAATGTATTAAACAAATATATTTTTGTGATTTTTTTTGATATTCATAAAATACATATATAAAATAATAAGTGTGTAAAAAATGAATAAAAAAAGAGTTAATTTGATTGGTTAAATTAATGGTTGAAGTTGTGAAGAAAATGAAGAGAAATAGTGATAAAAAAGAAGGGTTTGGTCCCATAGGGACTTGAACTCGTGACCCTGAGGTCACCACTCAAAACAAAAGCCAACTGAGCCACGCTTGTGGCTTGTAATATACACGCGTTGAATTAATTATATTTTAAATCAATTTCCAGAAATCCTTTGAACCAAAAACGCGCCAAGAACAACCCTCCAACTGAAATTTGAAAATCTCTAAAACTGTGTTGTTTTGATCAAGCAAAGGGTCTATCTCACTCGGTTTTTCATAAGGAACATGATGGTGATCTCAGAATTCATTTATTTTTGCTCTAAAGGGGTCAATTTTCGCATGAACATGAAGAACCCTAGAACTGAAATTCAATGTGAAATCGTGTATGTGCAAGTTATGATGCAATTGATTGAGGGTTAATGATCCTCATAGGTGCAGAAACAAGATGGTATGCTCACATTTCATTTATGATGCGTGGAAGTATGAATTTGAAGTTCATGAGCACTTACCTTAAAAACGGCACAACTGAGAATCGAATTCTTGCTTGGAGGTGTTACAGAAGTTGTTTGATGATCTGGATAGCTTCAATGAACCTTATGGAAGGTGTCTGGATGCTTGGAACCATCTGAATTCATCTGGGCATGGCCATGGTACCCGATCTGCATAAGCTTCAAGAGTGAATCGAATTTGATGATTCTGAGGTTATTGGCTATATGTGATGGATTGGATAGTTCATATGTGATATATGGATGATGTTAGAAGTGGTAGTTTGGACAGAATTGAGCTTGAACAAAAATTGGCATGATAAGTCTCATGTTATGCATATTTGGAGGTGAGATGATGATTTTGAGTTTTCAGGTGTTTTGGGGTGTATGAGTGATTCAGACACATCATATATGACATTTAGAAGTTGTGGGAAGCATCACTTTGTTCAGAACTTGCAAGGTTTGGAGGTTGAGTTTTCTACCTCACTTTGAAACACATGACTTGTAATTCAAGAAAGAAGAGAGAAAACCTATAATTGTGAGGTTTTGGTGTGATTTGCAATGAAGTTTGGACCTCTATTTATAGGCCAAGAGTTCTGAATGCAGAGCTTTGCAACTTGATCAAAGTTTGATGATTTGGCTTAAGAGATAAAAAGGAATCTTTTACATTTAATGCAAAATGGTTAAAGTGACCAAACCATGGTTAAAACTCAAGCTTCTTATCCTCTTCCATTCTGATCTCAAATCAGAGAAAATATCTTCAATTATTGCCTCTTTGCATCATTACTTGGATTATAGGCAATGTAGTCTTGAAACTTAGTGAAAAATGGTGAAAATTCAAGTGAAAATGATCACTAAATGCATAATTCAAAACCATAGCTACACTCCATATTTTTTCATGCTCTTGGACATTTTGGAAAGCTCATGTTGCATACTTCAAAAGCTTAGTTGAAAGTTTCTTCAAGACCTTTAAGGAAATGGGTGAAAAAGATCCATGAACTTTGAAGAAAATGAAGTTTTAAGTGAAATTTTCATAAGATGCCAACTTTGAAGCTCCATATCTCTTAAATGGTTGATCTTATGGAAAAAAATTATATGTGTCAAAGTTGTTTATTGGATCAAAATCTACAACTTTCATGTTGGAAGTTTTTTTCAGTTTGTAGGTGAAATTTTGAGAAATTCCCTTTCAAAGTTTGGAAAAAACCATTGAAAAACACTTAGAATTTTTCTAAGTATGGAAAGTCAAATCTTTTGACTTTTTGATTCTTGATTGATTTTCTTGATTTTTCTTGATCAAATGACTTCATATATCATATATTGATGATTTAAAACTTCAAAAGTCATGGTTGACCAAAATTCCCCAAAAGTCAATGGTGATCTTGTACAGTTGACTTTTTCAGACGAATCGCGTTTCTGGAGATTTCAAATGAAACAGGCTACCCTCACCAAATGAATGGTATGAATGAATCATATTGAAGCATTAGAGGATATTGAGCCATGGTTTGAGTTGTGACACCATGTCCTGATTAAAAAAGTCAGTTATTCAGTGAATCAGGTCAAAAACCCTAATTGTCGACCAGATGAAATTGATGACTGTGGATCTTGAATTGAGATGTAATTTCCATTGGATGTTGTCATAGGGATTATTTGAAGATGATTGAAACCTTTGATTGACTCCCTGGGGGTTTTTAGGGTTTCCCAAATGTGATCCCTGATTTTGGTCCCTGATAATTCAAAACCCTGATCTGAGGATTTGTCTGATCAATCTTTGTGTAGGAGATGTTATGAGCCAATGGATTAGGTCAAAATGATGCACTTGAGGTCTTGATATCATGTCCCAAGCTATTAGGTCAAATCCTGAGCAAAAGTAAAGAGTATGCTGTCTTCAGTCAAAACCCTAGTTTGGTCGATTCAAAGTTGTTGAGCTTGTTGAAATGAATCTCTGAGGACCAAATGTTGATTGTTGATGAAGATGATTCATTTGAGATGAAGGGAGAACAAAACCCTAATTGACTGTTTCTTGCACTGATGAGTGATCTCTTGATTAAACCCTGCTGAGTCACCAGTAGCAAACACAAACTATGCAATTTGTTAGAGATGCAAATGATGCATATGCAAATGATATGAGGTGGTATCTTAGGTCAAAAATTGGGGTATGACAGATGCCCCTATTTAAGTTTCTTCAACCTGAGACATGAAGATTGAAAATCTTCGTTTTGATAGGGTGGAAGAGACTTAAATATCAGAAGACGCGAATTTTGGACCTAAGATACCAAAATTGCGAATGATGCAAGGATATCTTTACCGAGGGGATATCAAGAACTGACTCCACTGGGGACAAGAGATTGGGAAGGACGTCTCAATCCATTTTAGGAAGAGAATCCGTTTTGTCTTTTCGGGAAAGCAAGTGTATGCTTCACCGGAGAATGATAGCTTTGTAAGAAAAGCTTACCTATCGACATTATCGACTATCAGCATGGGGATAGACTTGTTTAATAATGCGAAGGTGAAAGGTATGAAACTGTATTACCGACTACCAGCGTTGTGATAGACTTGACAAGGTAAAAAAAGAGTTTCAAAGGTTTGGTTAATATTACCGACTATCAGCCTTGTGATAGACATGTTGAATAATATAACCAGAACAAAAGGTTACCGACTACCAGCCTCGTGATAGTGGTTTTGAAGACATGATCAATTATCAGCCAAGTGATAAAATGATCCTGGAGACTTTGCTAGGGGAATTACTGGTTATTCAGCCTTGTGAACAGTAATAAGGCCCTGATTTGTCAAATGGTCTTCATGATTGATTTCCTAGAGAGGAAAAGTCTTTTGGAAGAGAACATAAGCTGCTCGGATGATGAGGTTATTGCTTATTGTCTGTTTTTTACGACTCTATCGGAATTTGAATCTCTGGTAAAGACAAAGTTCTAACCAAGAATGAATTGGAAAGAGACAGTCAAACAAGACTTTGTACCCATGAGGAATGAACTCAACTGGGTATTTTCTCCTTTGTTTTGAGAGGAGAAACTAAAGCAACCTTCTTCCACGAGGAATGATCTCAGTGGGGAACTGGAGAAAGAAAATGTTCTTTCTGCTTATGGGTGACAACCTACTGGAGAGATGACACGCCCATACCTGCTTCTTTTTTCTTTTTCTTTTTTTCTTTTTTTCTTCTTTTCCTTTTTCTTTTTTTGGGATAGATACATCCTGAACAAGTGATTTTAAGCAGACATTGAAAAATGCAAGAATGCATAAATGATGCAAATATGTATGAATGATGAATGTCATGAATGTAGCATGCATACTGACGATACTGACAGACAATGAAGTATATACTGGAGAAGGACCGACGTCGCAATACAACCAGATACTTGGCAAATGTTTTTCAACACGTTGTAGATAGCACGGGTGATGAATGGTGCTGCATGTTTTAAACTTCTCTGGGGAAGATGAACATCTTTTCTCATTGAGATGAAAGAACCTCCTCACTGGAGATGGAAAATCTTCGTCACTGGGGATAAAAGACCTCCTTCACTGGGGATAAAAGACCTTCTTCACTGGGGATAGAAGAGCTTTTCCTATCATAATCTTTGATTCATCCTATGGAGACAACTGCTGATGTTCCTTCCGTTGTTCACAACTCAAAGGAAAATTTCGCTTTTATTTTGAAAAAGAAAAGTGAAGTAAATTCATTTAAAACTTATTTTTTTCTTTTTTGTTTCAAAAGTGAATAACACAATTAAAGCGTCATTTTGCAAGCTGAAAGAAATTAAAGATTGCAAACAAATGGGCACAAGGCTCAAATTTATTTAATAGGATGGTAATCAGCTAAAGGCGGGATTCCCTGGAGTATTTACAAAAGTTAGAAATGGTAATTATGCGGAAAAGGCTACATTGAAAGCAATAACCACTATTCCCCAACAACTTTGAGTTCCAACTGTGCTTGTTGCTTCAGATTGGCGATGATTTGATCGAAGTTCCTTTGATGAAAAAGACCCTTCAGGTGACGAAGTATAGACTGATGCAGTTACTTTGTCATAAATCCCTAATTTTTGCCTAGATTGCCCTTTCAGGTTTTCAATCTACCAGGATGAATTTTTTCTGTTTATTGTCTCTAATTTTTGCCTGGACCGCCCTTTCAGGTTTTCAGTCCACCGAGACGCTCATTTTTGCCTAAGTCGCCCTTTGCGGGTTTTCGACTTACCGAGCTGTTCTTTTGTTCTTTTTTAGACAAAGTATTTCTTGACTGCATCAGCATTCACAGGATGTGGGAGTTCATCACCATCCATGGTTGTAAGAATCATGGCGCCGCCAGAAAATGTTCTTTTGACAACATACGGGCCCTCGTAATTAGGAGACCATTTGCCCCTAGAATCTGGCTGAAAAGACAAGATCTTTTTAAGCACGAGGTCGCCTTCTCGAAATTCACGAGGTCGAACCTTTTTGTTGAAGGCTTGTTTCATCCTTGCTTGGTATAACTGTCCATGGCAAAGAGCAATCATACGTTTTTCTTCGATTAAGTTCAACTGATCGTATCTGCTTTGACACCATTCAGCCTCTGATAACTTAGTCTCCATGAGGACTCTCATTGATGGGATTTCAACTTCTACGGGGAGCACAGCTTCCATGCCGTATACTAGAGAAAAGGGAGTTGCCCCTGTTGAAGTACGCACTGAAGTACGGTACCCATGTAAAGCAAATGGCAGCATTTCATGCCAGTCTTTGTAAGTGACGACCATTTTCTGGACGATCTTCTTAATGTTCTTGTTAGCAGCTTCAACGGCGTCGTTCATTTTCGGTCTGTAAGGAGAAGAGTTGTGATGCTCAATCTTGAATTCCTCACATAATTCTTTCATCATTTTGTTATTCAGGTTTGAACCATTGTCAGTAATGATCTTGCTGGGAACACCATATCGGCAAATGATGTTGTTCTTGATAAACCTCACCACCACTTGTCTTGTAACATTGGCGTAAGATGCTGCTTCGACCCATTTGGTGAAGTAATCAATTGCTACTAAGATGAAACGATGACCGTTTGAAGCTTTCGGTTCGATCATTCCAATCATATCGATACCCCACATGGAAAAAGGCCATGGAGATGAGAGAACGTTGAGTAGAGTCGGTGGCACATGAATCTTATCTGCGTAGATCTGGCACTTGTGACATCTCTTCACGTGTTTATAACAGTCAGATTCCATTGTCAACCACTAGTATCCTGCTCTTAAGATCTTCTTGGACATTGCATGCCCATTTGAATGAGTTCCAAAGGACCCTTCATGCACTTCATGCATAATCATGTCTGCTTCGTGTCTGTCCACGCATCTGAGTAAAACCATGTCGAAATTTCTTTTGTATAGCACATCTTCATTCAGGAAGAAACTGCCAGAAAGTCTCCTTAGAGTTTTCTTATCTTTGTTTGATGCCCCAAGCGGGTACTCTTGAGTTTGAAGGAAGCGTTTGATGTCGTGGAACCACGGTTTATCATCGATGACTACTTCAGTTGCAAACACATAGGCGGGCCTTTCAAGGCGCGTGATTCTGACTGTAGGCATATCATTCCAATGATTGACTTTGAACATGGAAGATAGAGTAGCCAAGGCGTCTGCCATTCGATTCTGATCTCGAGGTATATGATGCAATTCAACCTTGTTGAAGAAAGTCAACAGACGTCTTGCATAATCTCTGTAAGGAATCAAGCCATGGTGGTAAGTTTCCCATTTGTCTTTGATTTGGTTGATCACGAGGGCTGAATCTCCATATATGTCGAGGATCTTGATCCTTAAGTCAATGGCTTCTTCGATACCCATGATACAAGCTTCATATTCTGCGATGTTGTTGGTACAATCAAATAGCAATCTGGCAGAGAACGGGATATGAGTACCCTTGGGAGTGATGATGATTGCCCCAATTCCATTGCCAAAAGCGTTTACTGCTCCGTCGAAAATTAGGCCCCATCTTGATCCAGGCTCAGGACCTTCTTCTGGTAACGGTTCGTCACAATCTTTCATCTTCAAGTACAAGACATCTTCATCAGGAAAGTCAAACTTGAGAGATTGATATTCATTAATTGGTTGATGCGCCAAATGATCGACGAGAATGCTTCCTTTGACCGCTTTTTGAGCACGGTATTCAATGTCATACTCGGATAACAGCATTTGCCATCGGGCAATCCTTCCTGTTAATGCAGGCTTTTCAAAGACATACTTGATCGGGTCCATTTTGGAGATTAACCAAGTAGTATTGTTGATCATGTATTGGCGGAGACGTTTTGAAGCCCAAGCCAAAGCACAACATGTTTTTTCGAGCATGGAGTAACGAGACTCACAGTCTGTGAATTTCTTACTCAAGTAATAGATGGCATGCTCCTTCTTACCGGTTTCATCTTGTTGTCCAAGCATACAACCCATGGATTCTTCCAACACAGTAAGGTACATGATTAATGGTCTTCCTTCAACCGGAGGAATCAGTATTGGTGGTTCTAACAGGTACTCTTTGATACTGTCAAACGCTTTCTGGCAATCTTCAGTCCATACAACCCCTTGATCTTTGCGGAGAAGCTTGAAAATTGGCCCACAAGTAGCAGTCATCTGAGAGATAAATCTGGAGATATAGTTCAATCGTCCAAGAAATCCTCTTACTTGCTTTTCAGTTTTTGGTGCAGGCATCTCTTGAATAGCTCTGACTTTGTCGGGATCTACTTCAATACCTCTTTGGCTGACAATGAAACCCAAGAGTTTTCCAGATCTAACCCCAAAAGTACATTTGTTAGGATTCAAGCGAAGCTGATATTTCCTTAGTCGTTGAAACAACTTCAAAAGGTATTCAATATGTTCTTCTTCTGTGCTGGACTTGGCTATCATGTCATCCACATAAACTTCTATTTCTTTATGCATCATGTCATGAAAGAGAGTAGTCACTGCCCTTTGGTAAGTTGCGCCTGCATTCTTTAATCCAAACGGCATCACTTTGTAGCAAAATGTTCCCCATGGGGTGATGAAAGATGTCTTCTCCATGTCTTCAGGAGCCATCTTAATCTGGTTATAACCGGAGAACCCGTCCATGAAGGAAAAGACGTTGAACTTAGCAGTGTTATCAACCAACATGTCGATATGTGGTAATGGAAAGTCATCTTTTGGACTGGCTTTGTTCAAGTCACGGTAGTCAACACACATTCTGACTTTGCCATCTTTCTTCGGAACTGGCACTATGTTGGCCAACCATTGAGGATATTCTGAGGTGACAAGAAAACCTGCGTCGAGTTGCTTTTGAACTTCCACTTTGATCTTGTTAGCCATATCAGGGTGAGTCCTTCGCAATTTCTGCTTAACTGGCGGACATTCTGGCTTCAATGGCAAGTAATGCTGAACAATATTGGTATCCAACCCAGGCATGTCTTGGTAGGACCAGGCAAACACGTCAACATATTCTTTGAGAAGGTCTGTCAACTTACTCTTGATATCAGTATCAAGCAGCGATCCAATGGTCACTTCTTTTTTGTCTTCTTCAGAACCCAAGTTGATTTTTTCTAAAGGCTCTTTGTGAGGCAGAATGGCTCTTTCCTCGTGCTTAAGTAATCGAGAGATCTCGTCCGGGATCTCCTCTTCTTCCTCTTCTTCGGCTTCGAACACAGGAAACTCAAAGTTGGGAGAGGGCATAGGGTTATTGCATTCAATGGGTTTATCAATAGTAAATCTGCACATGTGATTTATATTTATTTCAGAAAATTTATGAATGCAGGAGTGTATGCAGATTTTTTTTGAAAAAAAATTTTTTTATTTTATTTTGGTTTTTTTAGGATTACCATTTCCAGAAAAAAGCAAAAATAAAACATATAAAGTAGGGAATTCAAAATGACACTTTATTTATGATTCATTTTTGAAACAAAGCCCTAAACACAAACTCATTTGCCTTGGGCAGGACAAAGAGGGAAACTTTTTAAAACAAAGCCCTATACACAAAGTTATTTGGGCGGAATATTTAAAAGCAAAGCCCTATAAAACATCTCTCTGCTTTGGGCAAGGCAGGAGGTCAAAATAACAGCGAGGTGATTACTTTGAGCAGCGAACAACATTCGGAACGTCGACAGCCTTCCAGTAGCAACGAACTCCTCTGTGTATTATGTATTCAGGAAAATTCTCCTCAGAATTATCTTCAGTATTGACATTGACCGCTGGTCGAGCAGGATTTGAAGGTCCTGGTTTGTCAACCTTGTTCTTTGTAGAGTTGAAACGGTCTTCTTCTACTTCTTGAAGAGCATAAGACGAGTCACAATCTTCAGAATTTTCAGGATGTATTTCCCAGTCTTCAGGATGAAGAGACTCATTGTCAGCGACACTTTCAGTTGCGGGACCATCTTCCCCTTCATCTTCAAAAATGGCATTTATGTGATAATAACCATCTTCGGGATTATAAACCTTGGCCGATGCATTGAAGCCGAAATCTTCAGTAATTTCAGGCTGCTGAGAAAATTGACAGGGCTGATAAGCCTCTTCTGGTTGACTATTATATTCACAGGAATCTCCCCATCCAGTTGTTGGATATCCTCAATCGCAATCTTGTAACTTTCAGGTGCAGTGTATTTCACCATATAATAAAATTTCCCACTTGGTTGTCCCAAGGTGTCCCAGACTTCTGCAGGAATAGGCTCAGTTTCTTTGCCTTTAGATTTCTCTGAAGGAGAATATGGTTCTTCCTGAGATATATATCCCGAGTCATTGAGATAACATTTCCATTCTTCTTCAGGATCGGGTAAACCTTCTTCGATGCATTCTTCGATAAGGACATTAACCTCTTGAGGAATCGGATTAAGGAACCCTCCACTATGGAACGTTTCTTTGATCGGACGAAGGGTTTCATCCTTCTTGGTGCAGTTTGAGAATGTTGGTGAACATCCGAGACCTGCTCTAGTTTCATTCTTGGTAGGGATCACAACTTGCCCCCAGCCAGTGGTAGTTCCATCTTTCACTACTTTTACTGCCTCTTTGTAAGAAGAGATTGATGCTTTCTTTTTGGAAGATTCGTCTTCTAAAGAGAGACCTTGGAACTGCGTTCCTTCCACATCATCAGCACTGATGAAAGAGAAATTGGATAAATGGCTCACCATCAAGGCTTGTTCTCCACTTATTGTTACCAATTTTCCATTTGTTACAAATTTTAACTTTTGATGGAGCGTAGAAGTTACTGCCCCTGCTTCGTGGATCCATGGTCGTCCTAACAGACAGCTATAAGCAGCTTGAATGTCCATGACCTGGAAGGTGATTTGGAATGTATGGGGACCAATTGTCATGGGAAGGTTGACTTCGCCGATAACTGATTTTCGCGATCCATCAAATGCTTTGACTACTACACCACTGAATTTCATAGGCATTCCTTGGTAAGACAAGCGAGCAAGAGTCGTCTTTGGCATCACATTCAAGGAAGATCCGGTGTCTACCAACACATTGGACAAAGAGTCTGACTGACAGTTCATAGAAATGTGCAAAGCAAGATTGTGATTTTTACCCTCCTCGGGGAGTTCTTCATCACAGAAGCTTAAATTGTTACAAGCTGTTATGTTGGCTATTATCCCATCAAAGTGATCAACAGTCACATCATGGTCTACAAAAGCTTGATCTAAGACCTTCATCAGGGCTTCCCTGTGGGCTTCTGAGTTTAATAGCAATGAAAGTATTGAGATCTTCGAAGGAGTCTGCATAAGCTGATCCACAATCTTGTATTCACTTCTTTTGATAAGTTTCAAAATTTCATCAAAGTCAGGATTCACATTGGTTCCACTGGATTGACCAATATCAGTGTTTGTATTACTGACAGGAGTTTCCATAGGATTCCCCACTGGTGTATTAACAGGATTTTGCCCGGTTGCAGGAGCAACAGGCTGCTTTGGAGGTAGTGGAGTATACACACGTCCACTTCTTGTTACACGACTTACATCAGCAATGTTTACAACAGATGAGAGAGTAGGTAAAGGAACTTCTTGTCCATCCTTTATCATTGTGGCATTGTAGTTGTATGGAACTGCCTTGTCAGAGTCATAAGGAACAGGTCCAGGTAGACAAATGATCAAAGGAGCAATTGGAACCTTCGGCTTGTTGTAAGTAACTTCCATGCGTTCGGGCATGTTGAAATGAGGAACGATGACGTTAACTGTAGGCATTTCCGAGTTGATATCTGAGACTAAAAGCTCATGCGGATAACATCCTATCATGTTAACTTCATTTTCATCCCTATTTCTGTAGATCTCAATAGTACCATTATCTAGCAAAACTTGGAGATCTCTTCTCACAATCGAACACCCGTGAGGATCCACACAACATATTCTACAGGAACCGTATTGATGCTGGCGAAAATTCGGCCCCCGACAAAGAGTAGCGTGCATTTGTACCAAATATGCTCTTGAGAAGTTGATATTATAGACTCGGTATTGGCCAGGACATCCATATACCATGTTTACAACATGCCCTCCATGATTGGGCAGCGGATTTGCTTGCACATTAGGATTCAAATTTCTGAAAGAGAGGAGATTAGATCTAACCAACCTCTGAACTTCATATTTCAAAGCTATGCAATGCTCAAGATCATGGCCAGGTGCTCCTTGATGATAAGGGCATGAGACCTCAGCTTTGTACCACCATGGGAGTTTCTCAGGTATTGGTGGTGGTGCTCTAGTTTGAACGAGACCTTTTTCAATCAAAGCAGGGTACAATTCTGTATAGGTCATTGGAATCGGATCAAACTGTGGAGCTCTTTGCACACGATTCTGATTGTTGTTAAGTTGTTGAGCCTGTTGTCGAGGCTGTTGTTGTTGAAACTGCGGGGTAAATCCCGGATTTGGCGCTGTATTAACGACTGGCGCAATAGCAGAAACCTGTTGTTGACGACTGACATTTCCTCTTGGCCTCCCTTGGGACACCATGTCAACACTTTGTTCTTTCTTCTTTGGGAAACCACTTCCGAACTTTTTGGTTCCACTTGAAGATCCACCTTCTTTAGTCAGACGTCCAGTTCGGACTCCTTCTTCTAGACGCATCCCCATGTTTACCATTTCGGTGAAATCACTTGGAGCACTAGCAATCATGCGTTCATAATAAAACGGACTGAGAGTATTCAAGAAGATCTTTGTCATCTCTTTCTCTTTTAACGGTGGATTAATCTGAGCAGCAGTTTCTCTCCATCGTTGGGCATACTCTTTGAAAGCTTCATGGTCTTTCTGAGCCATGGATCGGAGCTGATCTCTGTCTGGAGCCATATCCGAGTTATACTTGTATTGTCGGACAAAGGCCTCACCTAGGTCATTGAATGTTCGAATATTAGTGCTATCCAAGCCTGTGTACCACTTCAGTGCGGCACCAGTCAAACTGTCTTGAAAGTAATGGATAAGCAACTGATGATTATCTGCATAAGTAGACATCTTTCTGGCATACATCACAAGATGGCTTTGCGGACAAGAACTACCTTTGTACTTCTCAAAGTCAGGGACCTTGAATTTAGCCGGTATTTGTACACTGGGAACCAAACATAGCTCCTGGGCATTCTTTCCAAACAAATCTTTTCCACGAATAGCCTTGACTTCCAATTGAATCTTGTTAAACTGCTCTTGGAGATCTTCCACAAGATTACGCTGATTCGTGCTATCACCTTGATCATGATAAATCTCATTTCCATCATAAGGAACAGTGTGAACCGTAGGGGTCGGAACCGTCATAGTGGGTTGAGAAAGTGCCATAGTGACTTGGGAAAAAGTTACCCCTGAATGTGGAATAAATGCCGAACCTTGTGCAGCAGGCGCTTCAGTTGTAGCTGTTTGAACCCCAGAGAAATTATGGCGGAAACCTGTACCAAAACTGAAAGGCGGGCCCCAACCTTCTGGCATGGAGAAAGATGGAATGTTGAATGCAACTGTAGAAACTGGAGTAGTGACTTCAGATGTTACCGTTGCTTGACTGTTAGGTGGCGGCGGCTGATTCTGTGCGGCCATTAAGGAGTCAACCAAAGTAGTGAGACTTTCCAACTTTTCCTGAAGAGTGGTCACTGTACCACGAAGCTCAATATTCTCTTGTTCAGAGTGTTCCATTACTCTTCTTCTGCTTGAACGAGTATTGTATCTGTGATCTGATTGCGAGCGCGGTCGAGAAACTTTGAGACGCGACAGCTTGACGATCTAATGGAGAAAGATCCAAAAGATGAGACTCTATACAACAGACTCGATATGCAGAATGATGTATGCAAAAAGAAAATTTATGATTTTTCCAAACATTTTAAAGATTATTTCCTTGCAAACATTTGAACACAAACAATTCTTTTATTGAAATAATGGGAAATGTTACAACATTGGAGCGTAGCTCCTTACAAAAGCAAATGATAAAATAAAAAGCTAAACAATCCTAAGCATCTTCATCAGACGAAGAACCAAATGCATTGTGCAGCTTGAGCTTCATGATTTCTTTCCCATAGTAAGCTTTCAACTCGGCCTTTTCAGCTCTCAGCTTGTCAACCACATTCTTCCAATTGTCAGGAGTTGGAGTGTTGCTTGTCGAGGCTTCAAGATTTTTCTTGCTTTCTTTGATGTATCTTCTGATTGCGGCATCTTTCCGACGGATCTTCTCATCTTTGTTCATGAGCCATCCATCCTGATAATAGAGAGTTTCTTCATGTTCTTTCACTTGTTTTTTTAACTTTCTGTTTTCCACATCAGTTTTTCGAAATTTTTCTTTCCAAGCGTCTTTTTCTATCCTCATCTTGGTCAGAGTGTCTTGGTATTCCTCCATAGCAGGAATGTTGGGTCGTTGAGGTACCACAGGGAACATGGGTTTTTCATAATCATAAGGCATTTGAAAATCCTTTGCTCTTTTCTTTACCCAACAGATGTAGGCGTTCGTAGCGATACAGCTCCTTATCTCACCTTTTTCTTTCCATCGGATGTCGTACCAGGCTTTCACCATTTTTGTCTTCAACCCTTGAGGATCATTTCCTTCCTGATAGAAGTAGCTTTCCACTGTAGGGCCAATGGGTTTAGTTGAATTTGCATATCCGAGTTGTCGTCGGGCTAGGACCGGATTGTAGTTAATTCCTCCTTGTGTACCAATGAGGGGTACGTTGGTGAATTCTCCACATCTTTCAATGGTTTCTGTACCGCAGCGAGCCAAGGTATACCACTGAATATCATTATTAGTAAGAGACATAAGTCTTTGAGACCAACGTAAACCTTCTCGGTTTTCCGTGAAAATGGGAGACTTAGGTAAGTGTGAAACAATCCATTTAAACAACAGAGGTGCACAACATACAATAATTCCACCACCTTGGTGATTCCTATGATGGACAGAGAAATACATGTCACCAAGCAGAGTCGGAACGGGATTTCCATTCAAAAAGACCTTTATGGCATTGATATCAACAAAGTCGTCGATATTGGGAAACAGAACCAACCCATAGATGAGCAAGGCTAGTACAGCTTCAAAAGCTATCATGCTACCAGTCTCGATGAAATCAAAGGCTCTCTTTATTAGAAACTGTGAAGGCAAACCTGGAAGGTTTCCTTTGGTAGTCCAATTACTCTCTATTTCAGATTTCTTCAAGTGGGTACCTGTTGCAATGACCGGTGACTTAGGAATGGCTTCCAAACCATTGAAAGGTATTTTGTCAGACACAGGAATACCCAAAAGATTGGCATATTCTTCCAAGGTTGGTACCAACTGATAGTCTGGAAAGGTAAAACACCGGTAGACGGGATCATAAAACTGAACCAGAGTTTTGAGAAGTCCTTCATCAACATGAGTGTTCAAGATAGGCAAAAGCTTTCCATGGCTTTTCCTAAAATCAGAAGGATCTTGTACAAAAGACGCTAACTCTTTCAGTCTTTCCACATTAGGCTCTTTGAAACCGTACCTCTTGGTATGCCTTTTTACCCACTCCATAACCTAATCCTATAATGTTTGCAAAGAAAATTCTCTAATTGTTTGGAAAAAATCATGTTTTTATGGAAAAAGATTTTTTTTATTTTTTATGGATGTATGAATGCATGGATGCATGGATGCCACATATTCAAACATGGTAAAGCGAACATGGTAACGCAAACATGGTACTGTAAACATGGCAACACAAACATGGTAACACAAACATGGTACACACAGGTTTAAAGGTCCAGCGTCACGAGCATGAGGTCAGAGAACCAAATATGGGATAGTTCTAGTTAATCACCTGCAAAACATGTTCTACTGATACGTCAGAGTCTACATTTTTCTTTCGGATATTACCGGCTTTCCACAATTAAACTCATGAGCCAGCAATATTCTCAAGAAAAACTCGTCTGAGTGTGGTTCTCCGCATGACAACTAATCCAAGTCTTCACCTGAATAGTTTCTGCACCACAACCTAATAAGGCCAGGATGGGTTGGGGTTCTACGGTCTCTCAGCTTCTACAGTTCAATGAAAGCAACAATGTCTTCGCAATTAACTCGCTAAACATATATTACAAACAAGGAACCTCCACTGAGCGGAAGGATTCTCACGTGCGCCTGCACATGACTATACCCTCCACCTAATTTCTTATGTGTACTTAATCCGGGTTAGGATTTGTCCATAATGTATCATTTGTAACAGAACCACAGATGTAACGAAACCAAAGAACCAAACATGTAATAAAATAAAAACAAAACAAATAGAAATAACCCTTTCTTTGGAAACAATAAAAAGATGGTATCCCCAGTGAAGTCGCCATTTTTCTGTCGCGGGCGAAAAATCGTTTTGTTCCTTTTTCGGGATGAGACACCTGATGCCTTCTTTGGGCTCGAGTGCTCAAAAAAAATGATTTTTCTTTTGTACGGACCAAACTTTTTATTGTTTCCAAAAGAGGAAAAGGAAAAAAGCTGCAATAACCTAAAAGTGGGGGGAGAGATCTTGGGTAAGAGGGTTGGTTATACGAAGGGAAGGTATTAGCACCCAACGTATCTATAGTACTCTATAGGTTTCTTTGTTTTGTTTTTCATTCCATGTTATTGAGAGGTTCTTGTGAAATAGGTGGGACCTAAGGTGTTTGTTTGATTATGCTCGCAAAGATCATCGCGATCCTCTGCATACATATCCCTTAGAGGGAATCAGAGCATCTGTAGCTCGGGGTCTACGGGTGCTAAGGTTTGAATGGTTTTTTTTTGTTTTGTTTTGCTCGCCAAGGATCGACCTTGTGCCTACGTATTCTCAAAGGGATGTTGAGAAAGTCAGAGCAATCGTAGTTCCCACTTATGCTAGTGGAAGCAAAGGAAAATAGACAAATGTCGTCTAAATGCTAGATGTATCTAATCTATATCATCACATACATCTGTTTGTTTTTGTTTGAAAATCTTTTCATTATAAGCCCTGGGCCATGCCGCTTATGGCGCTTAGAATGATAAAGAGGTTTTTGTTTGTTTAACCAGCCTTGTGGCAAAAACTTTCAATGAAGTCAGCCTTGTGACAAAAAGTTTTGATTAATCAGCCAGCCTCGTGGCAAAAGTTTCAATGAAGTCAGCCTTGTGACAAAAACTTTGATTAATCATCCAGTACGGTGGTAAAACAGTTTGATTGATTAGCCAGCCTTGTGGCAAAAAGAAGTTTGATTGATTGATTGATTGTTTGTGATGATATAGAAGAGATACTCCTAGCATAGAGATGAAAAATGTCTAATCTCCTAGGGTATTTGTTTTGGATATTGGGGATGCTTATAAGAAGCCCGTGGGTCCTTGTACGAAGCCCAAGAGGAGGCTATCCGAGGGTCCTTGCATTGTAAGCCCAAGAGGAGGCTATGGGAGGGACAATCCAGGGTCCTTGCATTGTAAGCCCAAGAGGAGGCTATGGGAGGGTCACTCGTTTGTACAAAGCCCAAGGGGAGGCATGGTATAGTTGGTTTGAGCTCTTAGAGCGATTTCACCGGGAAACCATACTCTATGTCCTAACCTAAACTAGGGGAGATTCTTTGCACGAAGCCCAATAGGAGGCTATGGGGAACCTAGTGTTGTACTAAGTTGAACAAGCATATAACACAATCACAAATATGAACAAGTACAAACAAATATGCACAAGTACATGAACAGTTATATGAACAGTTATATATGGCAAAGTGTGCGTGTATAATGGAGTTTATGAAGGAAATATACCTGTAAGCATGCTCCATTTGTATACACAGGGCTCGGGACTCACACTCGGGGAGAGGTCCACTTGAATTTATTCAAAGCTATGTAAACAGGTATTTACAAAGGGGCTTGGGACTTATACCTACATGGAGGCCCATGGTATTTTTGGGAAGATTTAAAGAAACCTTCATTTTTTGATTGTTATTCAAAGTTAAAAAACAAATTGATCGAAGTATGTACAAAAAGCGTACAATGAAATACCTAATTTCATGTACTGGAATGGGTATGTACAAAAGGGCTTGGGGCTTATACCTACATGGAGGCCCATGGTATTTTTACAAAACATGGTTGATCGTTTTATTTACAGACGCGTCGTTTGCTGTTTTGAAAACAGTTTGAAAAGTATTGTTTTGAAAGAGTTTTCTGTACAAAGAAAAAACTGTATAAAAGGAAAAAGGAGTGGGTCTTATACTCTCTAATATTCGAGAGGCCCCTGTTTTATTTTCATAAAACAGGGTGGATGGTTTTTGAAAATGATTTGAATGTTTTTTGAAAGAATTGTTTAGAAGCAATTTGGAAAAAGTTTTCTGTTAAAAACTGTACAAAGAAAAACGAAAGGGACTTATACTCTCTAATATTCGAGAGGCCCCACATCGTTTTGAAAATCAATCGATCAATTAAAAAGATTTAATCAATAGTTTTCTTTGAAAATCAAAAGAAAATGGTTTATCGTTTTTGAAAAGAATGATCGTTTATTTTAAAACGATTTGAATTTTGAAAGAAGTTAATTTAATCAAGATAAACAAAAAGATTGTCTTCAATTGACCCTTAGATGATTAGGGTTTGCTCAAAAAATATTTACAAGTGATTAAGTTTGAGAAATCAAGTGAAAAACAATATTTAAAAGTATTAAAAAACACTTAAAATATGTTATTTTAAACTTAATTAAAAATGTATTAAACAAATATATTTTTGTGATTTTTTTTGATATTCATAAAATACATATATAAAATAATAAGTGTGTAAAAAATGAATAAAAAAAGAGTTAATTTGATTGGTTAAATTAATGGTTGAAGTTGTGAAGAAAATGAAGAGAAATAGTGATAAAAAAGAAGGGTTTGGTCCCATAGGGACTTGAACTCGTGACCCTGAGGTCACTACTCAAAACAAAAGCCAACTGAGCCACGCTTGTGGCTTGTAATATACACGCGTTGAATTAATTATATTTTAAATCAATTTCCAGAAATCCTTTGAACCAAAAACGCGCCAAGAACAACCCTCCAACTGAAATTTGAAAATCTCTAAAACTGTGTTGTTTTGATCAAGCAAAGGGTCTATCTCACTCGGTTTTTCATAAGGAACATGATGGTGATCTCAGAATTCATTTATTTTTGCTCTAAAGGGGTCAATTTTCGCATGAACATGAAGAACCCTAGAACTGAAATTCAATGTGAAATCGTGTATGTGCAAGTTATGATGCAATTGATTGAGGGTTAATGATCCTCATAGGTGCAGAAACAAGATGGTATGCTCACATTTCATTTATGATGCGTGGAAGTATGAATTTGAAGTTCATGAGCACTTACCTTAAAAACGGCACAACTGAGAATCGAATTCTTGCTTGGAGGTGTTACAGAAGTTGTTTGATGATCTGGATAGCTTCAATGAACCTTATGGAAGGTGTCTGGATGCTTGGAACCATCTGAATTCATCTGGGCATGGCCATGGTACCCGATCTGCATAAGCTTCAAGAGTGAATCGAATTTGATGATTCTGAGGTTATTGGATATATGTGATGGATTGGATAGTTCATATGTGATATATGGATGATGTTAGAAGTGGTAGTTTGGACAGAATTGAGCTTGAACAAAAATTGGCATGATAAGTCTCATGTTATGCATATTTGGAGGTGAGATGATGATTTTGAGTTTTCAGGTGTTTTGGGGTGTATGAGTGATTCAGACACATCATATATGACATTTAGAAGTTGTGGGAAGCATCACTTTGTTCAGAACTTGCAAGGTTTGGAGGTTGAGTTTTCTACCTCACTTTGAAACACATGACTTGTAATTCAAGAAAGAAGAGAGAAAACCTATAATTGTGAGGTTTTGGTGTGATTTGCAATGAAGTTTGGACCTCTATTTATAGGCCAAGAGTTCTGAATGCAGAGCTTTGCAACTTGATCAAAGTTTGATGATTTGGCTTAAGAGATAAAAAGGAATCTTTTACATTTAATGCAAAATGGTTAAAGTGACCAAACCATGGTTAAAACTCAAGCTTCTTATCCTCTTCCATTCTGATCTCAAATCAGAGAAAATATCTTCAATTATTGCCTCTTTGCATCATTACTTGGATTATAGGCAATGTAGTCTTGAAACTTAGTGAAAAATGGTGAAAATTCAAGTGAAAATGATCACTAAATGCATAATTCAAAACCATAGCTACACTCCATATTTTTTCATGCTCTTGGACATTTTGGAAAGCTCATGTTGCATACTTCAAAAGCTTAGTTGAAAGTTTCTTCAAGACCTTTAAGGAAATGGGTGAAAAAGATCCATGAACTTTGAAGAAAATGAAGTTTTAAGTGAAATTTTCATAAGATGCCAACTTTGAAGCTCCATATCTCTTAAATGGTTGATCTTATGGAAAAAAATTATATGTGTCAAAGTTGTTTATTGGATCAAAATCTACAACTTTCATGTTGGAAGTTTTTTTCAGTTTGTAGGTGAAATTTTGAGAAATTCCCTTTCAAAGTTTGGAAAAAACCATTGAAAAACACTTAGAATTTTTCTAAGTATGGAAAGTCAAATCTTTTGACTTTTTGATTCTTGATTGATTTTCTTGATTTTTCTTGATCAAATGACTTCATATATCATATATTGATGATTTAAAACTTCAAAAGTCATGGTTGACCAAAATTCCCCAAAAGTCAATGGTGATCTTGTACAGTTGACTTTTTCAGACGAATCGCGTTTCTGGAGATTTCAAATGAAACAGGCTACCCTCACCAAATGAATGGTATGAATGAATCATATTGAAGCATTAGAGGATATTGAGCCATGGTTTGAGTTGTGACACCATGTCCTGATTAAAAAAGTCAGTTATTCAGTGAATCAGGTCAAAAACCCTAATTGTCGACCAGATGAAATTGATGACTGTGGATCTTGAATTGAGATGTAATTTCCATTGGATGTTGTCATAGGGATTATTTGAAGATGATTGAAACCTTTGATTGACTCCCTGGGGGTTTTTAGGGTTTCCCAAATGTGATCCCTGATTTTGGTCCCTGATAATTCAAAACCCTGATCTGAGGATTTGTCTGATCAATCTTTGTGTAGGAGATGTTATGAGCCAATGGATTAGGTCAAAATGATGCACTTGAGGTCTTGATATCATGTCCCAAGCTATTAGGTCAAATCCTGAGCAAAAGTAAAGAGTATGCTGTCTTCAGTCAAAACCCTAGTTTGGTCGATTCAAAGCTGTTGAGCTTGTTGAAATGAATCTCTGAGGACCAAATGTTGATTGTTGATGAAGATGATTCATTTGAGATGAAGGGAGAACAAAACCCTAATTGACTGTTTCTTGCACTGATGAGTGATCTCTTGATTAAACCCTGCTGAGTCACCAGTAGCAAACACAAACTATGCAATTTGTTAGAGATGCAAATGATGCATATGCAAATGATATGAGGTGGTATCTTAGGTCAAAAATTGGGGTATGACAGCGTCGGGTCATGCTCTGATAGGTGTAACACTGGGGGAAATGCTGTTTTTGAGTTTATGATAATAACTCATTTTTGTTTAATTTATTTGAGGATTAATACATCGATGATGTGATGTAATTTGATGATGTTATTCCGCTGTGTCAACATGATATATTATGAAGTATGAGTTATAATGAAATGTTCCTTAGTGAATGCATGACATATGACCGATGTTGTTTATTTTATTTATGAATTGTGACACTCTTGTGCATGTTACTCTGATTTATGTAATTAATTGCCGCGGGGTTTAGAAGGGTGTTACAATAGCAGCCAAAGATTAATCAAGAGGGGGCCTGGTATTGGGTAGAACAGTTGAACGTCTTTGGTAAACCAATAGAGGTTTAGGTGTTGATTCTCCTGTAGAAACATTAGAAAATAATGGCAAAATAGACTTGCATGTAGAAGGGAGAGTATCTTGATGAGTTGCAAAAAAATGTATTTTCTTGAAATATGACATTTCTAGAAACCCAAATCCTACATAGATTAGGATCATAGCATATAAAACCTTTTTGGTTGGTTGAGTAACCAAGAAAAGCACATTTAACAAATTGAGTTGTGAGCTTAGTGTGTTCTTGTGGGAGAAGATGAACATAGCACACACAACCAAAAGTGCGTAGATTGGAATAAATGGGTGTGTAACCAAAAAGTCGTGAGAAAGGAGAATCATTATTTAAAGATTGAGAGGGTAACCAATTAATAAGGTGGGCATCAGTGGAGAGAGCTTCACACCAAAATCGTGGTGGCGCAAAGGATTCCAACATGAGTGTACGAACGACATCAAGAAGATGTCGATTTTTTCTTTAAGCCGCCCCATTTTGTTGAGGTGTTGAAGGACATGACCTCTGAGATAAAATTCCATTGACCTGCAAGAAATCTTGGAATAAATGAGACGTGTATTCCCCTCATTGATAGAGCGCAAAATTTTGATTTTGGAAGAAAATTGGGTTTGAACATAAGCTAGAAATTTTTTGAAAGCAGAAAATGCTTCATTTTTCGAGTGCAAAAAATAGACCCATGTGAAACGACTATAGTCGTCAATAAAAGTGATAAAATATTTGTAATTCGCATGAGATATAACAGGTGATATCCCCCATAAATCACTATGAATCATATCAAAAGGTTAATTCATATTTGATTGATGAATCGAAAATGGTAGAATTTTACTTTTACCAAGTTTACAAGAATTGCAATCAAATTGAACAGCACTAAAAGAAGGAGAATTTTTATTACCAAGAACACCAAATTTCACTAAGTCATGAAGTACATATGAATTTGGGTGACCAAGACGCTTATGCCATATTTGAAAATCAGCAGTAGCAGAATTACAAGAAACAAAATGCAATAAAGAGCGTGGAGACAAAGATAAATAAAGAGGAAAAAGACGTCCAACTTTAGGCCCCTTCGCGGTCATTTTCCCTGAGTGTTGATCCTGCATAAGACAGCCAGATTTTGAGAATTCAACTCGACAATTATTATCAACTAATTGTCCGACGGAAATAAGATTACTAGTGAGACTAGAGGAAACATAAACATTGGTTAAAGAGGAGGAAATGTCACCAATTTCTGTGATAGGTAAATTATTCCAATCAGCCGTGTGAATTTGAAGATCACCAAAATATCTTGTAACGTTTGTAAGAGTATCAACATTGTTGGTCATATGATTGGAGGCCCTAGAGTCAAAATACCAAGGAGAACAAGGAAGATAAGGTTTACCTGAAATTCCTAAAGCAGAAAAAGCTGAAATTATCATTTGTTGAACCATTTCAGGAGTCATGTTCTGGATGTTGGTGGAAGCAATCTGATCCATACTACTAGTTGCAGAAGAGGAACTAACACAGGTAGTAAAAGCGGGTACAGTTTTCTTTGGTGGTCTTATAGGGCATTCCTTAATGATGTGACCGTCTTTTTTGCAATAGTTACAGAACTTGTTAGGACAGTGTGAAGCAAAATGTCCAAGTCCTTTGCAGCAGAAACATTGGACAGCACTCATATCACGTCCTCTAGGCTTGCCTTGTACAGCGTATGCAATTGGAATCGAAGACGATTTATGTTGTTCCATTGTTGTTTGAGTTAGGAGGCGTTGTTCTTCACGAAGAAGCTCATTAAAGCATGCATCCAAGGTGGGGACAGTGGCTTTATTCATGAGATTGGACCGGATACCTTCAAAATCAGATCTCAGTTTCATAAGAATTGATCTCTTTGAGTAGTTTCGTGAACTTTTTGCACTGCAATTTGATCGGTAGTTGACAAATCTTCATAGGCAATGTCAGTGTGTTCAGCCCAGAGATTGATAAAATGAGAATAAAATTCAGAAATTGAGAGACTATCCTGTTGAGAAATGGCAATGTCGTGTTCTAGCTGGAATCTACGAGCTGCGTTATTTTGGTTGTATACTTTCTTTAGATAGGCCCACATCTTTGCTACAGTGTTAAATGGCCGAAGATTGAGAACAATGGTAGGATCAACAGAGCCTATGATCCATGCCATGACTTGAGCATCTTTGACTATTCATTTGGCAAGTTCTTCCTTCTGCTTCTCTTTGTTAGGAGTAGGTTTGGTGCCATCAACATGACCCCAAAGATCCTTACCAGTGACAAAAATCTGGAACTGAAATGCCCAAGTTTAATAGTTTTTGTCATTCAGGCGAATGAACAAAATATCATATTTGTCATACTTTTCGGTAGACATGAGGCCGAGAAAAATGACAAGAAAGAACAAAAAACTAGATTTGGACAGATTCGAGAAAGACAAAAGACTAAGACTGAATTAGGGTAGGATCAAAACCTAGACTGATACCATGTCAAACACGAATATGTATTATAAAACTGTGTTTTCTTCTGTTGTATTATTCCTCTATATATATCTAGTGTATACAATTTATTTCCTTAATTAAGGAGATGCTAAATAATTACATAATTACAGCTAATAATAACCAATATTTTATAATAATGAAGAAATCATCTATGTCATTATTCTGCTAATAAATTCCATTGACATCCTGAGCATCTTCTACTTGAACAGTATCAAGTATTCAACAAAATGTTTTCACCACCTCCTAAATTGGTTACTTGACACGTGTGAACTAATTTTTATGTGTGTCAACTAAGTTTTTTCTTTCTATTTCTTTTCAAGTATCATTTAATATATGCATATGCTTGTGCTTAAACATCCTATAGAACAGATACTTCGTTTTAATAGTTATGTAGATTATGAGTTTTGTGATAGTCTTGGAATAACTGAAACTATTACAAATATAGGCCCAGCTAGTATCTGCAGTTCGTATTATCATTGTTCTAAAAGAGCTCGAGTGTTCTAGGGAAGTACTGGATCCATACATTGAAGGATTATAGTTATATAAGCCTGTGCCTGAGCCCAAAGAGGAAGGTAAGCATGAACATGAATGAACCTTCCAGATTGATAGCAGGCCCATTCGTAACAAGAAGCAGCCTACATGGATGAAAGACTTTGTGCCAAATTAATATCTTTTTACTTAATTAAGTCATGTTAATTGTTTTTATTTTCTGTTGGGCTAGGCCCATTATTGATCCAGCAGAATACCCTTTGTATTTAAGACACTTTGTTTGTTGAATGAAGTAAGAAAATATTGAAACTCTTATTTTTATTTGTTCTTCTTAGTTTTGTGTTTGTCCTTTGAAAACCCTAGATCTAGAAATTATAGTTGCATAAACCTCTTTATCAAATTGGTGCTTTCATCTTGACTCCATGTTGTCGCGGGCGAAAAACCGTTTTGTTCCTCTTTTTTGTGGGATGAGACACCTGATGCCTTCTTTGGGCTCGAGTGCTCAAAAAAATGATTTTTCTTTTGTTCCGACCAAACTTTTTATTATTTCCAAAGGAGGAAAAGGAAAAAAGCTGCAATAACCTAAAAAGTGGGGGAGAGATCTTGGGTAAGAGGGTTGGTTATACGAAGGGAAGGTATTAGCACCCAACGTATCTGTAGTACTCTACAGGGTTCTTTATTGTTTTTCATTCCATGTTACGGTGGAGGTTCTGTTGTGAAATAGGTGGGACCTAAGGTGTTTGTTTGATTATGCTCGCAAAGATCATCGCGATCCTCTGCATACATATCCCTTAGAGGGAATCAGAGCATCTGTAGCTCGGGGTCTACGGGTGCTAAGGTTTGAATGGTTTTTTTTGTGTTTTGTTTTGCTCGCCAAGGATCGACCTTGTGCCTACGTATTCTCAAAGGGATGTTGAGAAAGTCAGAGCAATCGTAGTTCCCACTTATGCTAGTGGAAGCAAAGGAAAATAGACAAATGTCGTCTAAATGCTAGATGTATCTAATCTATATCATCACATACATCTGTTTGATTTTTGTTTGTTTAACCAGCCTTGTGGCAAAAACTTTCAATGAAGTCAGCCTTGTGACAAAAAGTTTTGATTAATCAGCCAGCCTCGTGGCAAAAGTTTCAATGAAGTCAGCCTTGTGACAAAAACTTTGATTAATCATCCAGTACGGTGGTAAAACAGTTTGATTGATTAGCCAGCCTTGTGGCAAAAGAAGTTTGATTGATTAGCCAGCCTTGTGGCAAAAAAGTTTGATTTTGATTGATTGATTGTTTGTGATGATATAGAAGAGATACTCCTAGCATAGAGATGAAAAATGTCTAATCTCCTAGGGTATTTGATTTGGATATTGGGGATGCTTATAAGAAGCCCGTGGGTCCTTGTACGAAGCCCAAGAGGAGGCTATCCGAGGGTCCTTGCATTGTAAGCCCAAGAGGAGGCTATGGGAGGGACAATCCAGGGTCCTTGCATTGTAAGCCCAAGAGGAGGCTATGGGAGGGTCACTCGTTTGTACAAAGCCCAAGGGGAGGCATGGTATAGTTGGTCTGAGCTCTTTAGAGCGATTTCACCGGGAAACCATACTCTATGTCCTAACCTAAACTAGTGGAGATTCTTTGCACGAAGCCCAATAGGAGGCTATGGGGAACCTAGTGTTGTACTAAGTTGAACAAGCACACATATCACACATATGAACAGACATGAACAAGTATGAACAAACATGAACAGGTATGAACAATTATATATATGTATGACAAAGTGTGTGTATATAATGGAGTTTATGAAGGAAATATACCTGTAAGCATGATCCATTTGTATATACAGGGCTCGGGACTCACACTCGGGGAGAAGTCCACTTGAGTTTATTCAAAGCTATGTAAACAGGTATTTATAAAGGGGCTTGGGACTTATACCTACATGGAGGCCCATGGTATTTTTGGGAAGATTTAAAGAAACCTTCATTTTTGGTTTGTCATTCAAAGTTAAGAAACAGATTGAGATATGTACAAAAGGCGTACAATGAAATACCTAATTTCATGTACTCGAGTGGGTATGTACAAAAGGGCTTGGGGCTTATACCTACATGGAGGCCCATGGTATATTGAAAAGTTTGAAGTTTCTTTGGAGTTTTGTTGCTTTGAAAATGATTTGAAAACTGTTTGAAAATTGTTTATTTTGAAGAAGTTTTATTGTTTTGAAGAATGTTTTGAAAACTGTACAAAAAGAAAAGAAATGGGACTTACACTCTCTAATATTCGAGAGGCCCCTGTTTTATTTTCATAAAACAGGGTAGATGGTTTTGAAAATGATTTGAATGTTTTTGAAAGTGAGTTGATTACTGTTGTGAAAACAGTTGATTGAGTTTTAGGCTTACCTCGAAGAATGAGAAAATTGGATTTCTGAGCTTGAGGTGTTACCTTGATCTTCAAGTGATATGCTTGGAATAAATTAGGATCTCAACAGATATTAAACATCCACACCAGCAGAAGAGAAATGTCGGGTAAACTCACAGCTTTCAGCATTCCGTGATCATCCAGTGATTGTTTAAGGAATTCTACAGCAAATGGAAGACCAAACAAACAGAAAAAACAGAGAACAACAGAGAAATAATCTCGAAGTCTCGGATGAAGTGAGAAAATTCAAGTAATGTGCAACAGTAATCAAATAAAATTTAAATGATTAACTATACAACAATAATATAAAAATATCAAATTCAAATGAAATTAATCTAAGAAAGATATTTTTGTGTTTTTTTCATGAAAGAAGAAAATATTTAGAAACATAAACTTAAATATGCATCTAATATATTTTTGTTGTTTTAATAAGAATTAAAAAAAAAACACACTTATAAACACATGAAAAATATTAAAAACATGTTTTTTTTGTCATTTTTAATAAGGATTAGAAAAGAAAAATAAAATCCTATATTAAAGTTAAAATACTTAATCTCATGAAAATATTTTATAGAAAAAATTAAAGGAGTTAGTTAAAAAACTAATTGAACGGGCCAGGAGGTTTTAAAAACAGATATGGAGGTGCAGGCCCAATTGGTTTAAAGCTGAATGCAAAAAATAAAAAAAAGGAAAGAAATGGGCCGGACCGGGTCGGGTCAGGGTGACCCGGATCCGCCTCTTAACATAAGCTGCTGGGTTAGAGAAAACCCTAAACTAAGAGGCAACGCCTCTTTTCTTTTCTTCTTTCAATCTGACGCAAAAAAAAAACAACAAACCGTGAGGAACCAATCCTCCCTTTCCTCTCAAATTCGCTCGAAACAGCAAACAACAACAACGATTCATCTCTCTCGATTGCTCACGCGAGTTCTCTCCACTCTCTCGCGAATTCACTCTCTCTAAACAACAACAACTCGCGGCTTCCCTTTCTCGAGTCGCCACCGTTCTCCTTGCCGAAGAACAACAAATACGGTGGCTCTCTCTCGCGACATCTCTTTCTCAGAGTCGCTCTCTGCTTTCTCTTGCTCAATGGTGAAACAACAACGGCAAACCTCTTTCACAGTGGCCATTTCCTCCCTTCAATTTCGCTTACAGCAACCATGGAAGGAGAATCAGAAGCAAGAATCCAGGTGTGTTGTTAATTTCGTTTTTAATTTTAATTAACAGTGTAGTATCAACAACTTATGCTATTTCTTATGTGACTGGAAATTTTGTTCTTACAGGGAACTATATTCATGGCAGCAGCAATAAGAATAAGAGTTGGATTGACTTACCTACGGCAAAGAGACTTTTGCCGGCTTTGATGTTGAGGTAAGTATCAATTCTGTTTTCTGGAAATAGCCATGATTGCTGCGTTTTGAACCTGTAAACATGTTCTGAATCCCTGAATTGTTGTTGTGTTGACTGATACAGAACCGTGATGTTGTTATGAATTTTTTGCTTTAAACATATTTGTTGTTATTGCTTTGAAACAACCGCGAGTTGTTGTTGCTGTTTCTGTATTTTTTACTTGCAGCACCTTCAATTTTTCAGTGGCTTACCTCGACAAGAAGGACTTACCTTATAACTCGGTTTCTTTCACAAACAGAGGTAGAGACCCAAGTGTGCTTTACTCAGTTTCGTTTTCCATGACACAATTTGCTTGACATAATAACATATGCTTTCTCTTTTTTTTCTGGAAATTTTGTCTTAACAGGGAAATATGTTAATGGTAACAACAATATTGAGAGTAAGAGTGAAATTAACTTACCTACGGCGAGGAGGTGTTCGCCGGTTTATTGTTGAGGTACGCCTTGAATTCTTTATTGTTACTAACAACCTTGAATTGTTACTAACAATTTTCCTAACAACTTTGCTTCTTGTTGTAGGATCCTTTGATGAAGATGAAGCCACCTCTTTGGATATTAGGGAGACTTGAAGATGGAACTTCAAGTTGGAACTCTCTACTAAGGTATGAACTACTTCTTCACCCCTTTTCAAACTATGGAACTTTTTGAAAATTATGAAAAGAGAGAAAGCAAGAACTTAAGTTGCTTTTGTGTCATTTGTTGCAAAGGGAGAACTTCCTATTTATAGGAAAAGTTAAGGGAGTGTTTGGCATTTGGTAAACTTGAATGGCAAGTTTCAATCATTGCAAGATAAGAAAAAGAATATATTCTTCATCATTGCAAGAATAAAAAATAAGAATAAGAATATTCTTATGCAAAGATATTTTTCATGATATAAGCCATGTGTGTAAATTTTTATGTCATTTTATGATATCTCTAAGTTGCATACTTTTATGACATAAAAATCTCTCTTTGGCTTTCTTTGACTTTTGCTAATTTCACCCCTCTTTTGTTTTCTTTTTCATGTCACATGAGAACTCTTGAAGAAAGAATGAAGAATCTTGAACTTGAAGAATGAAGACTTTGAAGATTGAAGAATTCAAGAATGTCTTTGAAGTTTTATTTTTCTTTTCCTTGTAATTCCAACTTTGTATGAATGAAACTTTGTAATTCTTGAATTTTAAATAAAGTCCCTTCATTTGTAATTCATTTGTTCCATGTAAAAAAATATCATTTGTGAATGCTTGAATTTCTTGTTAGAACTTGAATGAAGTTACTATTATTGAATGATCTTGAATTGAATTTGAATTCCTTTTGAATAGAAAATGATAGGAAATCCTTTGAATTTTAGGCCTTGAAACATGTTCTTGCCATCATGGATCTTTGAAATAATATTGAACTTGAAATTCTTGAATCCATGGTCTTAGAATTATACTTGAAGCAATTCTTTCAAAATAAACTCAAAATGGATAATGTCTTCTTTTTTTGCAAACCTTGAAGAAATCCTTATGGATGATTTCGAATTTGTTCTAAATTCCAAGCAATCCATATGAAACACTTTCTTTTATCAATGACAAATCCATATGCCGATTCCTTGAACAAATTCCAAACTAATCTCTTGAATCGCACAAATTGAAAATGACACACTTCAAATGAACACAAATTGATGACTATGGATCTTGAATTGAGACACAATTTCCATTGGATTTTGTCATAGGGATTATTTGAGGATGATTGAAACCTTTGATTGACTTCCTGGGGATTTTTAGGGTTTCCCAAATGTGATCCCTGATTTCAGTCCCTGATAGTTCAAAACCCTGATCTGAGGATTTGTCTGATCAATCTTTGTGTAGGAGATGTTATGAGCCAATGGATTAGGTCAAAATGATGTACTTGGGGTCTTGAGGTCATGTCCCAAGTCATTAGGTCAAATCCTGAGCAAAAGTCAGGAGTGTGCTGTCTTCAGTCAAAACCCTAATTCAGTCGATTCAAAGCTGTTGAGCTTGTTGAAATGAATTTCTGAGGACCAAATGTTGATTGGTTATGAAGATGATTCATTTGAGATGAAGGGAGAACAAAACCCTAATTGATTGTTACTTGTACTGATGAGTGATTTCCTGATTAAATCCTGCTGAGCACAAGTAACAAACACAAGCTATGCAATTTGTTAGAGATGCAAATGATGCATATGCAAATGATATGAGGTGGTATCTTAGGTCAAAAATTGGGGTATGACAGATGCCCCTATTTAAGTTTCTTCAACCTGAGACATGAAGATTGAAAATCTTTATTTTGATAGGGTGGAAGAGACTTAAATATCAGAAGACGCAAATTTTGGACCTAAGATACCAAAATTGCGAATGATGCAAGGATATCTTTACCGAGGGAATATCAAGAACTGACTCCGCTGGGGAAAAGAGATTGGGAGGGATGTCTCAATCCGTTTTAGGGAGAGAATCCGTTTTATCTTTTCGGGAAAGCAAGTGTATGCTTCACCGGGGAATGATAGCTTTGTAAGAAAAGCTTACCTATCGACATTATCGACTATCAGCATGGGGATAGACTTGTTTAATAATGCGAAGGTGAAAGGTATGAAACTGTGTTACCGACTATCAGCATGGTGATAGACTTGACAAGGTAAAAAGAGTTTCAAAGATTCGGTTAATATTACCGACTATCAGCATTGTGATAGACATGTTAATAATATAACCAGAACAAAAGGGTTACCGACTACCAGCCTCGTGATAGTGGTTTTGAAGACATGATCAATTATCAGCCGAGTGATAAAATGATTCTGGAGACTTTGTTAGGGGAATTACTGGTTATTCAGCCTTGTGAACAGTAATAAGGCCCTGATCGTCAAGTGGTCTTCATGATTGATTTCCTTGAGAGGAAAAAACTTTTGAAAGAGACATAAGCTGCTCAGATGACGAGGCTATTGCTTATGGTTCTATTTTTCACGACTCTGTTTGAGGAATCGGAATTTGAATCTTTGGTAAAGACAGGGTTCTAACCAAGAATGAATTGGAAAGAGACAGTCAAACAAGACTTTGTACCCATGAGGAATGAACTCAACTGGGGATTTTCTCCTTTGTTTTGAGAGGAGAAACTAAAGCAACCTTCTTCCACGAGGAATGATCTCAGTGGGGAACTGGAGAAAGAAAATGTTCTTTTTGCTTATGGGTGACAACCTACTTGGAGAGATGACACGCCCATATCTGTTTCTTTTTCCTTTTCTTTTCTTTTTTCTTTTTGCTTTTTCTTTTTTTGGGATAGATATATCCTAAACAAGTAAGTATTGAAAAATGCAAGAATGCATAAATGATGCAAATATGTATGAATGATGAATGTCATGAATGTAGCATGCATGCTGACAATACTGACAGACAAAAGAGCGTATACTGGAGAGGGACCGACGTCGCAATACAACCAGATACTTGGCGAATGTTCTTCAACATGGTGTAGATAACACAGGTGATGAATGGTGTTGCGTGCTTTAAACTTCTCTGGGGAAGATAAGCATCTTTTCTTATTGAGATGGAAGAACCTCCTCACTGGAGATGGAAAATCTTCTTCACTGGGGATAAAAGAGCTTCTTCGCTGGGGATAGAAGAGCTTCTTTACCTCGAGGGATAATTGCTTCAAGAATTCTTTTCTGGGACAAGAATACCGTTGTCTCAACAATTTTTCCAGGGAGAATCCTTTTGTTCATCCTGTGGAGACGACTGCTGATGTTCCTTCCGTTGTTCACAACTCAAAGGAAGATTTCGCTTTTATTTTGAAAAAGAAAAGTGAAGTAAATTCATTTAAAACTTATTTTTTCTTTTTTTGTTTCAAAAGTGAATAACACAATTAAAGCGTCATTTTGCAAGCTGAAAGAAATTAAAGATTGCAAACAAATGGGCACAAGGCTCAAATTTATTTAATAGGATGGTAATCAGCTAAAGGCGTGATTCCATAGAGTATTTACAAAAGTTGGAAATGGTAATTATGCGGAAAAGGCTACATTGAAAGCAATAACCACTATTCCCCCTAACAACTTTGAGTTCCAATTGTGCTTGTCGCTTCAGATTGGCGATGATTTGATTGAAGATCCTTTGATGAAGTACAGACTTCTCAGGTGACGAAGTATGGACTGATGCAGTTACTTTGTCATAAATCCTTAATTTTTGCCTAGATTGCCCTTTCAGGTTTTCAATCTACCAGGATAAATTTTTTCTGTTTATTGTCTCTAATTTTTGCCTGGACCGCCCTTTCGGGTTTTCAATCCACCGAGACGCTCATTTTTGCCTAAGTCGCCCTTTGCGGGTTTTCAACTTACCGAGCTGTTCTTTTGTATTTTTTTAGACAAAGTATTTCTTGACTGCATCAGCATTCACAGGATGTGGGAGTTCATCACCATCCATGGTTGCAAGAGTCATGGCGCCGCCAGAAAATGTTCTTTTGACAACATACGGGCCTTCATAATTAGGAGACCATTTGCCCCTAGAATCTGGTTGAAAAGACAAGATCTTTTTAAGCACGAGGTCACCTTCTCGAAATTCACGAGGTCGAACCTTTTTGTTGAAGGCTTGTTTCATCCTTGCTTGGTATAACTGTCCATGGCATAGAGCAGTCATACGTTTCTCTTCGATTAAATTCAACTGATCGTATCTGCTTTGACACCATTCAGCCTCTGATAACTTAGTCTCCATGAGGACTCTCATTGATGGGATTTCAACTTCTACGGGGAGCACAGCTTCCATGCCGTATACTAGAGAAAAAGGGGTTGCCCCAGTTGAAGTACGCACTGAAGTACGGTACCCGTGTAAAGCAAATGGCAGCATTTCATACCAGTCTTTGTAAGTGACGACCATTTTCTGGACGATCTTCTTAATGTTCTTGTTGGCAGCTTCGACGGCGCCGTTCATTTTTGGCCTGTAAGGAGAAGAGTTATGATGCTCAATCTTGAATTCCTCACATAATTCTTTCATCATCTTGTTGTTCAAGTTTGAACCATTGTCAGTAATGATCTTGCTGGGAATACCATATCGGCAAATGATGTTATTCTTGATAAACCTCACAACCACTTGTCTTGTAACATTGGCGTAAGATGCTGCTTCGACCCATTTGGTGAAGTAATCAATAGCTACCAAGATGAAACGATGACCGTTTGAAGCTTTTGGTTCGATCATTCCAATCATGTCGATACCCCACATGGAGAAAGGCCATGGAGATGAGAGAACGTTGAGTAGAGTCGGTGGCACATGGATCTTATCTGCGTAGATCTGGCACTTGTGACATCTCTTCACATGTTTGTAACAGTCTGATTCCATTGTCAACCAATAGTATCCTGCTCTTAAGATCTTCTTGGACATTGCATGCCCGTTTGAATGAGTTCCAAAGGACCCTTCATGCACTTCATGCATTAACATGTCTGCTTCGTGTCTGTCCACGCATCTGAGCAAAACCATGTCGAAGTTTCTTTTGTATAGCACATCTCCGTTCAGGAAGAAACTGCCAGAAAGTCTCCTTAGAGTTTTCTTATCTTTGTTTGATGCCCCAAGCGGGTACTCTTGAGTTTGAAGGAAGCGTTTGATGTCGTGGAACCATGGTTTATCATCGATGACTGCTTCAGTTGCAAACACATAGGCGGGCCTTTCAAGGCGCGTGATTCTGACTTTAGGCACATCATTCCAGTGATTGACTTTGAACATGGAAGATAGAGTAGCCAAGGCGTCTGCCATTCGATTCTGATCTCGAGGTATATGATGCAATTCAACCTTGTTGAAGAAAGTCAACAGACGTCTTGCATAATCTCTATAAGGAATCAAGCCAGGGTGGTAAGTTTCCCACTTGTCTTTGATTTGGTTGATCACGAGGGCTGAATCTCCATATATGTCGAGGATCTTGATCCTTAAGTCAATGGCTTCTTCGAGACCCATGATACAAGCTTCATATTCTGCGATGTTGTTGGTACAATCAAATAGCAGTCTGGCGGAGAACGGGATATGAGTACCCTTGGGAGTGATGATGATTGCCCCAATTCCATTGCCAAAAGCGTTTACTGCTCCATCAAAAATTAGGCCCCATCTTGATCCAGGCTCAGGACCTTCTTCAGGTAACGGTTCGTCACAATCTTTCATCTTCAAGTACAAGACATCTTCATCAGGAAAGTCAAACTTGAGAGATTGATATTCATTAATTGGTTGATGCGCCAAATGATCGGCGAGAATGCTTCCTTTGACCGCTTTTTGAGCACGGTATTCAATGTCATATTCGGATAACAGCATTTGCCATCGGGCAATCCTTCCTGTTAAGGCGGGCTTTTCAAAGACATACTTGATCGGATCCATTTTGGAGATTAACCAAGTAGTATTGTTGATCATGTATTGGCGGAGACGTTTTGAAGCCCAGGCCAAAGCACAACATGTTTTTTCGAGCATGGAGTAACGAGACTCACAGTCTGTGAATTTCTTACTCAAGTAATAGATGGCATGCTCCTTCTTACCGGTTTCATCTTGCTGTCCAAGCATACAGCCCATGGATTCTTCCAACACGGTAAGGTACATGATTAATGGTCTTCCTTCAACCGGAGGAATCAATATTGGTGGTTCTAACAGGTACTCTTTGATACTGTCAAACGCTTTTTGGCAATCTTCAGTCCATACAACCCCTTGATCTTTGCGGAGAAGCTTGAAAATCGGCCCACAAGTAGCAGTCATTTGAGAGATGAATCTGGAGATATAGTTCAATCGTCCGAGAAATCCTCTTACTTGCTTTTCATTTTTTGGTGTAGGCATCTCTTGAATAGCTCTGACTTTGTCGGGATCTACTTCAATACCTCTTTGGCTGACAATGAAACCCAAGAGTTTTCCAGATCTAACCCCAAAAGTACATTTGTTAGGATTCAAGCGAAGCTGATATTTCCTTAGTCGTTGAAACAACTTCAAAAGGTATTCAATATGTTCTTCTTCTGTGCTGGACTTGGCTATCATGTCGTCCACATAAACTTCAATTTCTTTATGCATCATGTCATGAAAGAGAGTAGTCATTGCCCTTTGGTAAGTTGCGCCTGCATTCTTTAATCCAAACGGCATCACTTTGTAGCAAAAGGTACCCCATGGGGTGATGAAAGATGTCTTCTCCATGTCTTCAGGAGCCATCTTGATCTGATTATAACCGGAGAACCCGTCCATGAAGGAAAAGACGTTGAACTTAGCAGTGTTATCAACCAGCATGTCAATATGTGGTAATGGAAAGTCATCTTTTGGACTGGCCTTGTTCAAGTCACGGTAGTCAACACACATTCTGACTTTGCCATCTTTCTTCGGAACTGGCACTATGTTAGCCAACCATTGAGGATATTCTGAGGTGACAAGAAAACCTGCGTCGAGTTGCTTTTGAACTTCCACTTTGATCTTGTTAGCCATATCAGGGTGAGTCCTTCGCAATTTCTGCTTAACTGGCGGACATTCTGGCTTCAATGGCAAGTAATGCTGAACAATATTGGTATCCAACCCAGGCATGTCTTGGTAGGACCAGGCAAACACGTCAACATATTCTTTGAGAAGGTCTGTCAACTTACTCTTGATATCAACATCAAGCAGCGATCCAATCGTCACTTCTTTTTTGTCTTCTTCAGAACCCAAGTTGATCTTTTCTAAAGGCTCTTTGTGAGGCAGAATGGCTCTTTCCTCGTGCTTAAGTAATCGAGAGATCTCGTCCGGGATCTCCTCTTCTTCCTCTTCTTCGGCTTCGAACACAGGAAACTCAAAGTTGGGAGAGGGCATAGGGTTATTGCATTCAATGGGTTTATCAATAGTAAATCTGCACATGCGATTTATATTTATTTCAGAAAATTTATGAATGCAGGAGTGTATGCAGATTTTTTTGAAAAGTTTTTTTTTTTTTTTATTTTGGTTTTTTAGGATTACCATTTCCAGAAAAAGCAAAAAATAAAACATATAATGTAGGGAATTCAAAATGACACTTTATTTATGATTCATTTTTGAAACAAAGCCCTAAACACAAACTCATTTGTCTTGGGCAGGACAAAGAGGGAAACTTTTAAAACAAAGCCCTTATACACAAAGTTATTTGGGCGGAACATTTAAAAGCGAAGCCCTATAAAACATCTCTCTGCTTTGGGCAAGGCAGGAGGTCAAAATAACAGCGAGGTGATTACTTTGAGCGGCGAACAACATTCGGAACGTCAACAGCTTTCCAGTAACAACGAACTCCTCTGTGCATTATGTATTCAGGAAAATTCTCCCCAGAATTATCTTCAGCATTGACATTGACCGCTGGTCGAGCAGGATTTGAAGGTCCTGGTTTGTCAACCTTGTTCTTTGTAGAGTTGAAACGGTCTTCTTCTACTTCTTGAAGAGCATATGATGAGTCACAATCTTCAGAATTTTCAGGATGTATTTCCCAGTCTTCAGGATGAAGAGACTCATTGTCAGCGACACTTTCTGAGTCAGTTGCGGGACCATCTTCCCCTTCATCTTCAAAAATGGCATTTATGTGATAATAACCATCTTCAGGATTATAAACCTTGGCGGATGCATTGAAGCTGAAACCTTCAGTAATTTCAGGCTGCTGAGAAAATTGACAGGGCTGATAAGCCTCTTCTGGTTGACTATTATATTCAAAGGAATCTCCCCATCCAGTTGGTTGGATATCCTCAATCGCAATCTTGTAACTTTCAGGTGCAGTGTATTTCACCATATAATCAAATTTTCCACTTGGTTGTCCCAAGGTGTCCCAGATTTCTGCAGGAACAGGCTCAGTTTCTTTGCCTTTGGATTTCTCTGAAGGAGGATATGGTTCTTCCTGAGATATATATCCCGAGTCATTGAGATAACATTTCCATTCTTCTTCAGTATCAGGTAGACCTTCTTCGATACATTCTTCGATAAGGACATTAACCTCTTGAGGAATTGGGTTAAGGAATCCTCCACTAATGAATGTTTCTTTGATCGGACGAAGGGTTTCATCCTTCTTGGTGCAGTTTGAGAATGTTGGTGAACATCCGAGTCCTGCTCTGGTTTCATTCTTGGTAGGGATCACAACTTGCCCCCAGCCAGTGGTAGTTCCATCTTGCACTACTTTCATTGCCTCTTTGTAAGAAGAGATTGATGCTTTCTTTCTGGAAGATTCGTCTTCTAAAGAGAGACCTTGGAACTGCGTTCCTTCCACATCATCAGCACTTATGAAAGAGAAATTGGATAAATGGCTCACCATCAAGGCTTGCTCTCCACTTATTGTTACCAATTTTCCATTTGTTACAAACTTTAACTTTTGATGGAGCGTAGAAGTTACTGCCCCTGCTTCATGGATCCATGGTCGTCCTAACAGACAGCTATAAGCAGCTTGTATGTCCATGACCTGGAAGGTGATTTGAAATGTATGTGGACCAATTGTCATGGGAAGGTTGACTTCGCCGATAACAGATTTTCGCGATCCATCAAATGCTTTGACTACCACACCACTGATTTTCATAGGCATTCCTTGGTAAGACAAGCGAGCAAGAGTCGTTTTTGGCATAACATTCAAGGAAGATCCGGTGTCTACTAACACATTGGACAAAGAGTCTGACTGACAATTCATAGAAATGTGCAAAGCAAGATTGTGATTTCTACCCTCCTCGGGGAGTTCTTCATCACAGAAGCTTAAATTGTTGCAAGCTGTTATGTTGGCTATTATCCCATCAAAGTGATCAACAGTCACATCATGATCTACAAAAGCTTGATCTAAGACTTTCATCAGGGCTTCCCTGTGGGCTTCTGAATTCAACAGTAATGAAAGTATTGAGATTTTTGAAGGAGTCTGCATAAGCTGATCCACAATCTTATATTCACTTCTTTTGATAAGCTTCAAGATTTCATCAAAATCAGGATTGACATTGGTTCCACTGGATTGACCAACATCAGTGTTTGTATTACTGACAGGAGTTTCCACAGGATTCCCTACTGGTGTACCAACAGGATTTTGCCCGGTAACAGGAGCAACAGGCTGCTTTGGAGGTAGTGGAGTATACACACGTCCACTTCTTGTTAGCAATGTTTACAACAGATGAGAGAGTAGGCAAAGGAACTTCTTGTCCGTCCTTTATCATTGTGGCATTGTAATTGTATGGAACTGCCTTGTCAGAGTCATAAGGAACAGGTCCAGGTAGACAAATGATCAAAGGAGCAACAGGAGCCTTCGGCTTGTTGTAAGTAACTTCCATGCGCTCAGGCATGTTGAAATGAGGAACGATGATGTTAACTGTAGGCATTTCCGAGTTGATATCTGAGACTAAAAGCTCATGCGGATAACATCCTATCATGTTAACTTCATTTTCATCCCTATTTCTGTAGATCTCAATAGTACCATTATCTAGCAAAACTTGGAGATCTCTTCTCACAATCGAACACCCGTGAGGATCCACACAACATATTCTACAGGAACCGTATTGATGCTGGCGAAAATTCGGCCCCCGACAAAGAGTAGCGTGCATTTGTACCAAATCTGCTCTTGAGAAGTTAATATTATAGACTCGGTATTGGCCAGGACATCCATATACCATGTTTACAACATGCCCTCCATGATTGGGCAGCGGATTTGCTTGCACATTAGGGTTCAAATTTCTGAAAGAGAGAAGATTAGATCTAACCAACCTCTGAACTTCATATTTCAAAGCTATGCAATGCTCAAGATCATGGCCAGGTGCTCCTTGATGATAAGGGCATGAGACCTCAGCTTTGTACCACCATGGGAGTCTCTCAGGTACTGGTGGTGGTGCTCTAGTTTGAACGAGACCTTTTTCAATCAAAGCAGGGTACAATTCTGTATAGGTCATTGGAATCGGATCAAACTGTGGAGCTCTTTGCACACGATTCTGATTGTTGTTGAGTTGTTGAGCCTGTTGTCGAGGCTGTTGTTGTTGAAACTGAGGAGTGAATCCCGGATTCGGTGTTGTATTAACGACTGGTGTGATAGCAGCAATCTGTTGTCGACGATTGACGTTTCCTCTTGGCTTTCCCTGGGATACCATGTCAACACTTTGTTCTTTCTTCTTTGGGAAACCACTTCCGAACTTTTTGGTTCCGCTTGAAGATCCACCTTCTTTAGTCAGACGTCCGGTTCGGACTCCTTCTTCTAGACGCATCCCCATGTTTACCATTTCGGTGAAATCACTCGGAGCACTAGCAATCATGCGTTCATAATAAAACGGACTGAGAGTATTCAAAAAGATCTTTGTCATCTCTTTCTCTTTTAACGGTGGATTAATCTGAGCAGCAGTTTCTCTCCATCGTTGGGCATACTCTTTGAAAGCTTCATGATCTTTCTGAGCCATGGATCGAAGCTGATCTCTGTCCGGAGCCATATCCGAGTTATACTTGTATTGTCGGACAAAGGCCTCACCTAGGTCATTGAATGTTCGAATATTAGTGCTATCCAAGCCTGTGTACCACTTCAGTGCGGCACCAGTCAAACTGTCTTGAAAGTAATGGATAAGCAACTGATGATTATCTGCATAAGTAGACATCTTTCTGGCATACATCACAAGATGGCTTTGCGGACAAGAACTACCTTTGTACTTCTCAAAGTCAGGGACCTTGAATTTAGCAGGTATTTGTACACTAGGAACCAAACATAGCTCCTGGGCATTCTTTCCAAACATATCTTTTCCACGGATAGCTTTAACTTCCAACTGCATCTTGTTAAACTGTTCTTGGAGATCTTCCACAAGATTACGCGGATTTGTGCTATCACCTTGATCATGATAAATCTCATTGCCATCATAGGGAACAGTGTGAACCGTAGGGGTCGGAACTGTCATAGTGGGTTGAGAAAGTGCCATAGTGACTTGAGAAAAAGTTACCCCCTGATTTGGAGTGAACAGTGAACTTTGTGCAGCAGGCGCTTCAGTTGTGGATGTTTGAACCCCAGAAACATTATGGCGGAAACCTGTACCAAAGCTGAAAGGCGTGCCCCAACCTTCTGGCATGGAGAAAGATGGAATGCCGAATGCAACCGTAGAAACTGGAGTAGTAACCTCAGATGTTACTGTTGCTTGACTGTTGGGTGGCGGCGGCTGATTCTGTGCGGCCATTAAAGAGTCAACCAGAGTAGTGAGACTTTCCAATTTTTCCTGAAGAGTGGTCACTGTACCACGGAGCTCAATATTCTCTTGTTCAGAGTGTTCCATTACTCTTCTTCTGCTTGAACGAGTATTGTATCTGTGATCTGATTGCGAGCGCGGTCGAGAAACTTTGAGACGCGACAGCTTGACGATCTATTGGAGAAAGATCCAAAAGATAAGACTCTATACAACAGATTCGATATGCAGAATGATGTATGCAAAAAGAAATTTATGATTTTTCCAAATATTTTAAAGATTATTTTCTTGCAAACATTTGAACACAAACTGATCTTTTATTCATTCATTTTTTTATTACAATAATGGGAAATGTTACAACATTGGAGCGTAGCTCCTTACAAAAGCAAATGATAAATAAAAAGCTAAACAATCCTAAGCATCTTCATCAGACGAAGAACCAAATGCATTGTGCAGCTTGAGCTTCATGATTTCTTTCCCATGATAAGCTTTCAATTCGGCCTTTTCGGTCTTTAGCTTGTCAACAATATTCTTCCAATCGTCAGGAGTTGGAGCGTTGCTTGTTGAACCTTCAGGTTTTTTCTTGCTTTCTTTGATGTACCTCTTGATTGCAGCGTCTTTCTGACGAATCTTCTCATCTTTACTCATGAGCCATCCATCTTGAAAGTAGAGAGTTTCTTCGTGATCTTTCACTTGTTTCTTCAACCTTCTGTTTTCCATATCGGTCCTACGAAACTTGTGCTCCCAAGCATTTTTCTCTAACCTCATCTTGGCTAAAGTGTCTTGGTATTCCTTCATAGTGGGAATGGGAATATTGGGTAGTTGAGGTACCACAAGAGACATGGGTTTTTCATAATCATAAGGCATTTGAAACTCCTTTGCTCTTTTCTTTACCCAGCAAGTGTAGGCGTCCGTAGCAATGCAATTCCTTTCCTCACCTTTTTCTTTCCATCGGACGTCGTACCAAGCTCTCATCATTCTTGTCTTCAACCTTTGAGGATCTTCCCTTTCTTGATAGAAGTAGCTTTCTACTGCGAGACCAACAGGTTTAACTGAATTTGCATACCCGAGTTGTCGTCGGGCTAAGATCGGATTGTAGTTAATTCCTCCTTGTGTACCGATGAGGGGTACGTTGGCGAACTCTCCACAACTTTCAATGGTTTCTGTACCACAGCGAGCCAAGGTATACCAACGGATATCATTATTAGTAAGAGACATAAGTCTTCGAGGCCAACGCAAACCTTCTCGGTTTTCTGTGAAAATAGGAGACTCAGGTAAGTGTGAAACAATCCATTTGAACAACAAAGGTGCACAACATACAATGATTCCACCGCCTTGGCGATTCCTATGATGGACAGAGAAATACATGTCACCAAGTAAAGTCGGAACAGGATTTCCAATCAGAAAAATCTTTATGGCATTGACATCAACAAAGTTGTCGACATTGGGAAACAGAACCAACCCATAGATGAGCAAGGCTAGTACAGCTTCAAAGGCTATCATGCTACCAGTTTCGATGAAATCAAAGGCTTTCTTTATCAGGAAGTGTGAGGTTAAACCCGGGAGGTTTCCTTTGGTAGTCCAATTACTCTCTACTTCAGACTTTTTCAAATGGATATTTGTTGCAATGACATGTGACTTAGGAATGGCTTCCAAACCATTGAAGGGTATTTTGTCAGACACAGGGATACCCAAAAGATTGGCATATTCTTCCAAGGTCGGTACCAACTGGTAGTCTGGAAAGGTAAAACACCGGTAGACGGGATCATAGAACTGAACCAAAGTTTTGAGAAGTCCTTCATCAACATGAGTGTTCAGGATAGGCAAAAGTTTTCCATAACTTTTCCTAAAATTGGAAGGATTTTGTACAGAAGATGCTAACTCTATCAGTTTTCCCACATCAGGCGCTTTGAAACCGTATTTCTTGGTATGCCTTTTTACTTCCTCCATGACTAAATCCTAAAATGTTTGCAAAGAAAATTTCTCTAAATCTTTGGAAAAAATCATGTTTTTTTTTTTTATGGAAAAAGATGGGTTTTTTAATGAATGTATGAATGCATGGATGCATGGATGCCACATATTCAAACATGGTAAAGCAAACATGGTAGTTCAAACATGGTAACACTAACATGGTACTACAAACATGGTAATTCAAACATAGTACACACAGGTTCAAAGGTCCAGCGTCACGAGCATGAGGTCAGAGAACCAAATAGGGATAGATCTAGTTAATCACCTGTACAACATGTTCTACTGATACGTCAGAGTCTACATTTTTCTTTCGGATATTACCGGCTTTCACAACTAAACTGATGAGCCAGAAATATTCTCAAGAAAAACTCGTCTGAGTGTGGTTCTCCGCATGACAACTATCCAAGTCTTCACCTGGATCGTTTCTGCACCACGTCCTAATAAGGCCAGGATGGGTTGGGGTTCTACGGTCTCTCAGCTTCTACAGTTCAATGCGGCAATAATGTCTTCGCTACGAAAGCATGCTAAACATATATTACCAACAAGGAACCTCCACTGAGCGGAAGGATTCTCAAGTGCGCCTGCACATGACTATACCCTCCACCTAATTTCTTATGTGTACTTAATCCGGGTTAGGATTTGTCCATAATGTATCACTTGTAACAGAACCACACAAGTAACAGAACCAAAGAATCACACATGTAACAAAAATTAAAAAAACAATAATTAGAAATAACCCTTCCTTTGGAAACAATAAAAAGATGGTCCCCAGTGAAGTCGCCATTTTTCTGTCGCGGGCGAAAAACCGTTTTGTTCCTCTTTTTTGTGGGATGAGACACCTGATGCCTTCTTTGGGCTCGAGTGCTCAAAAAAATGATTTTTCTTTTGTTCCGACCAAACTTTTTATTATTTCCAAAGGAGGAAAAGGAAAAAAGCTGCAATAACCTAAAAAGTGGGGGAGAGATCTTGGGTAAGAGGGTTGGTTATACGAAGGGAAGGTATTAGCACCCAACGTATCTGTAGTACTCTACAGGGTTCTTTATTGTTTTTCATTCCATGTTACGGTGGAGGTTCTGTTGTGAAATAGGTGGGACCTAAGGTGTTTGTTTGATTATGCTCGCAAAGATCATCGCGATCCTCTGCATACATATCCCTTAGAGGGAATCAGAGCATCTGTAGCTCGGGGTCTACGGGTGCTAAGGTTTGAATTGTTTTTTTTGTGTTTTGTTTTGCTCGCCAAGGATCGACCTTGTGCCTACGTATTCTCAAAGGGATGTTGAGAAAGTCAGAGCAATCGTAGTTCCCACTTATGCTAGTGGAAGCAAAGGAAAATAGACAAATGTCGTCTAAATGCTAGATGTATCTAATCTATATCATCACATACATCTGTTTGATTTTTGTTTGTTTAACCAGCCTTGTGGCAAAAACTTTCAATGAAGTCAGCCTTGTGACAAAAAGTTTTGATTAATCAGCCAGCCTCGTGGCAAAAGTTTCAATGAAGTCAGCCTTGTGACAAAAACTTTGATTAATCATCCAGTACGGTGGTAAAACAGTTTGATTGATTAGCCAGCCTTGTGGCAAAAGAAGTTTGATTGATTAGCCAGCCTTGTGGCAAAAAAGTTTGATTTTGATTGATTGATTGTTTGTGATGATATAGAAGAGATACTCCTAGCATAGAGATGAAAAATGTCTAATCTCCTAGGGTATTTGATTTGGATATTGGGGATGCTTATAAGAAGCCCGTGGGTCCTTGTACGAAGCCCAAGAGGAGGCTATCCGAGGTTCCTTGCATTGTAAGCCCAAGAGGAGGCTATGGGAGGGACAATCCAGGGTCCTTGCATTGTAAGCCCAAGAGGAGGCTATGGGAGGGTCACTCGTTTGTACAAAGCCCAAGGGGAGGCATGGTATAGTTGGTCTGAGCTCTTTAGAGCGATTTCACCGGGAAACCATACTCTATGTCCTAACCTAAACTAGTGGAGATTCTTTGCACGAAGCCCAATAGGAGGCTATGGGGAACCTAGTGTTGTACTAAGTTGAACAAGCACACATATCACACATATGAACAGACATGAACAAGTATGAACAAACATGAACAGGTATGAACAATTATATATATGTATGACAAAGTGTGTGTATATAATGGAGTTTATGAAGGAAATATACCTGTAAGCATGATCCATTTGTATATACAGGGCTCGGGACTCACACTCGGGGAGAAGTCCACTTGAGTTTATTCAAAGCTATGTAAACAGGTATTTACAAAGGGGCTTGGGACTTATACCTACATGGAGGCCCATGGTATTTTTGGGAAGATTTAAAGAAACCTTCATTTTTGGTTTGTCATTCAAAGTTAAAAAACAGATTGAGATATGTACAAAAGGCGTACAATGAAATACCTAATTTCATGTACTCGAGTGGGTATGTACAAAAGGGCTTGGGGCTTATACCTACATGGAGGCCCATGGTATATTGAAAAGTTTGAAGTTTCTTTGGAGTTTTGTTGCTTTGAAAATGATTTGAAAACTGTTTGAAAATTGTTTATTTTGAAGAAGTTTTATTGTTTTGAAGAATGTTTTGAAAACTGTACAAAAAGAAAAGAAATGGGACTTACACTCTCTAATATTCGAGAGGCCCCTGTTTTATTTTCATAAAACAGGGTAGATGGTTTTGAAAATGATTTGAATGTTTTTGAAAGTGAGTTGATTACTGTTGTGAAAACAGTTGATTGAGTTTTAGGCTTACCTCGAAGAATGAGAAAATTGGATTTCTGAGCTTGAGGTGTTACCTTGATCTTCAAGTGATATGCTTGGAATAAATTAGGATCTCAACAGATATTAAACATCCACACCAGCAGAAGAGAAATGTCGGGTAAACTCACAGCTTTCAGCATTCCGTGATCATCCAGTGATTGTTTAAGGAATTCTACAGCAAATGGAAGACCAAACAAACAGAAAAAACAGAGAACAACAGAGAAATAATCTCGAAGTCTCGGATGAAGTGAGAAAATTCAAGTAATGTGCAACAGTAATCAAATAAAATTTAAATGATTAACTATACAACAATAATATAAAAATATCAAATTCAAATGAAATTAATCTAAGAAAGATATTTTTGTGTTTTTTTCATGAAAGAAGAAAATATTTAGAAACATAAACTTAAATATGCATCTAATATATTTTTGTTGTTTTAATAAGAATTAAAAAAAAAAACACTTATAAACCCATGAAAAATATTAAAAACATGTTTTTTTTGTCATTTTTAATAAGGATTAGAAAAGAAAAATAAAATCCTATATTAAAGTTAAAATACTTAATCTCATGAAAATATTTTATAGAAAAAATTAAAGGAGTTAGTTAAAAAACTAATTGAACGGGCCAGGAGGTTTTAAAAACAGATATGGAGGTGCAGGCCCAATTGGTTTAAAGCTGAATGCAAAAAATAAAAAAAAGGAAAGAAATGGGCCGGACCGGGTCGGGTCAGGGTGACCCGGATCCGCCTCTTAACATAAGCTGCTGGGTTAGAGAAAACCCTAAACTAAGAGGCAACGCCTCTTTTCTTTTCTTCTTTCAATCTGACGCAAAAAAAAAACAACAAACCGTGAGGAACCAATCCTCCCTTTCCTCTCAAATTCGCTCGAAACAGCAAACAACAACAACGATTCATCTCTCTCGATTGCTCACGCGAGTTCTCTCCACTCTCTCGCGAATTCACTCTCTCTAAACAACAACAACTCGCGGCTTCCCTTTCTCGAGTCGCCACCGTTCTCCTTGCCGAAGAACAACAAATACGGTGGCTCTCTCTCGCGACATCTCTTTCTCAGAGTCGCTCTCTGCTTTCTCTTGCTCAATGGTGAAACAACAACGGCAAACCTCTTTCACAGTGGCCATTTCCTCCCTTCAATTTCGCTTACAGCAACCATGGAAGGAGAATCAGAAGCAAGAATCCAGGTGTGTTGTTAATTTCGTTTTTAATTTTAATTAACAGTGTAGTATCAACAACTTATGCTATTTCTTATGTGACTGGAAATTTTGTTCTTACAGGGAACTATATTCATGGCAGCAGCAATAAGAATAAGAGTTGGATTGACTTACCTACGGCAAAGAGACTTTTGCCGGCTTTGATGTTGAGGTAAGTATCAATTCTGTTTTCTGGAAATAGCCATGATTGCTGCGTTTTGAACCTGTAAACATGTTCTGAATCCCTGAATTGTTGTTGTGTTGACTGATACAGAACCGTGATGTTGTTATGAATTTTTTGCTTTAAACATATTTGTTGTTATTGCTTTGAAACAACCGCGAGTTGTTGTTGCTGTTTCTGTATTTTTTACTTGCAGCACCTTCAATTTTTCAGTGGCTTACCTCGACAAGAAGGACTTACCTTATAACTCGGTTTCTTTCACAAACAGAGGTAGAGACCCAAGTGTGCTTTACTCAGTTTCGTTTTCCATGACACAATTTGCTTGACATAATAACATATGCTTTCTCTTTTTTTTATGGAAATTTTGTCTTAACAGGGAAATATGTTAATGGTAACAACAATATTGAGAGTAAGAGTGAAATTAACTTACCTACGGCGAGGAGGTGTTCGCCGGTTTATTGTTGAGGTACGCCTTGAATTCTTTATTGTTACTAACAACCTTGAATTGTTACTAACAATTTTCCTAACAACTTTGCTTCTTGTTGTAGGATCCTTTGATGAAGATGAAGCCACCTCTTTGGATATTAGGGAGACTTGAAGATGGAACTTCAAGTTGGAACTCTCTACTAAGGTATGAACTACTTCTTCACCCCTTTTCAAACTATGGAACTTTTTGAAAATTATGAAAAGAGAGAAAGCAAGAACTTAAGTTGCTTTTGTGTCATTTGTTGCAAAGGGAGAACTTCCTATTTATAGGAAAAGTTAAGGGAGTGTTTGGCATTTGGTAAACTTGAATGGCAAGTTTCAATCATTGCAAGATAAGAAAAAGAATATATTCTTCATCATTGCAAGAATAAAAAATAAGAATAAGAATATTCTTATGCAAAGATATTTTTCATGATATAAGCCATGTGTGTAAATTTTTATGTCATTTTATGATATCTCTAAGTTGCATACTTTTATGACATAAAAATCTCTCTTTGGCTTTCTTTGACTTTTGCTAATTTCACCCCTCTTTTGTTTTCTTTTTCATGTCACATGAGAACTCTTGAAGAAAGAATGAAGAATCTTGAACTTGAAGAATGAAGACTTTGAAGATTGAAGAATTCAAGAATGTCTTTGAAGTTTTATTTTTCTTTTCCTTGTAATTCCAACTTTGTATGAATGAAACTTTGTAATTCTTGAATTTTAAATAAAGTCCCTTCATTTGTAATTCATTTGTTCCATGTAAAAAAATATCATTTGTGAATGCTTGAATTTCTTGTTAGAACTTGAATGAAGTTACTATTATTGAATGATCTTGAATTGAATTTGAATTCCTTTTGAATAGAAAATGATAGGAAATCCTTTGAATTTTAGGCCTTGAAACATGTTCTTGCCATCATGGATCTTTGAAATAATATTGAACTTGAAATTCTTGAATCCATGGTCTTAGAATTATACTTGAAGTAATTCTTTCAAAATAAACTCAAAATGGATAATGTCTTCTTTTTTTGCAAACCTTGAAGAAATCCTTATGGATGATTTCGAATTTGTTCTAAATTCCAAGCAATCCATATGAAACACTTTCTTTTATCAATGACAAATCCATATGCCGATTCCTTGAACAAATTCCAAACTAATCTCTTGAATCGCACAAATTGAAAATGACACACTTCAAATGAACACAAATTGATGACTATGGATCTTGAATTGAGACACAATTTCCATTGGATTTTGTCATAGGGATTATTTGAGGATGATTGAAACCTTTGATTGACTTCCTGGGGATTTTTAGGGTTTCCCAAATGTGATCCCTGATTTCAGTCCCTGATAGTTCAAAACCCTGATCTGAGGATTTGTCTGATCAATCTTTGTGTAGGAGATGTTATGAGCCAATGGATTAGGTCAAAATGATGTACTTGGGGTCTTGAGGTCATGTCCCAAGTCATTAGGTCAAATCCTGAGCAAAAGTCAGGAGTGTGCTGTCTTCAGTCAAAACCCTAATTCAGTCGATTCAAAGCTGTTGAGCTTGTTGAAATGAATTTCTGAGGACCAAATGTTGATTGGTTATGAAGATGATTCATTTGAGATGAAGGGAGAACAAAACCCTAATTGATTGTTACTTGTACTGATGAGTGATTTCCTGATTAAATCCTGCTGAGCACAAGTAACAAACACAAGCTATGCAATTTGTTAGAGATGCAAATGATGCATATGCAAATGATATGAGGTGGTATCTTAGGTCAAAAATTGGGGTATGACACATGTCCCCCTTAAACCACCAAACCCTAAAGAAATTGTTGATGAAGCTGTTCAAACAGCCCATCTTCATCTTGACAATGCTATGCAAGAAACACAGCAGCAAATGGATGAAAGATTCCTCAAGACTCACTCTGAATTGGAAGAACTTCACACTAAAATGGCTGATGAGAAGCTAATTTCTGATTCAAGATACGGAAACATCATGACATTACTAACAAAGCTGGCTGCTCAGACCGACATACAACAAGCAGGTACTATTCACGCAACCACGGGTACTGTTCACGCATCTGTGAGTACTGTTCACAGCCCATTTGGACAGAGCGCTTCTACTGTTCATCACGCGTCCACTGTTCATGGCGCGGCTACTGTTCTGGGCGGAGCTACTGTTCACAGCAACAGCTCAGCAGGTATAAACTCATACACTCCTATTTTCTCTATTTCCCCCAACACCCCTATCCCCAATTTATTTTCCCCCCAAACTTCCCCAAATTTTACCCGCTCTAACTTTACCTCTGTTCATGCTACTACACTAGCCACCAGCTTCACACCAACTCCTCATTCGTCCACTATTCGAACCCCTTTTCAACCACCCAATCGAAATTTTTCTTACCAATCTTACTTAGATCCTCCTTATTTCGTACCCCCACCTATATTCACTACTACTCCCCCTTTCCTCACCTCACAATTGTCCCAAATCCTCTATTCCCTTAGTCCTCAAACAGCCCCTCTTCCACCTTTTCGTACCCCTAAACTCGAACTCGCCATGTTTGATGCGTCCAATCCTCTAGAGTGGCTATTTCAAGCGGAACAATTCTTTACTTTTTATAATTTACCTCCGGAACACCGTTTAGCCATGATGTCATTTTATATGAAAGGAGAGGCTTTAGGGTGGTTTAAATGGATGCATCAGAATCATGAGTTGGTTGATTGGTCATCTTTTACCAAGGCTTTAGAATTACGTTTTGACCTTCAACCTATGAAAATCACCAAGCTGAATTGTTCAAATTGAAACAAACTAATTCTGTTGTGGAATATCAAGCTCAGTTTGAGAAATTGGGAAACCAAGTGGTTGGGTTATCACGTGATGCCCTACTCAATTGTTTCATTTCTGGCCTAATACCGGAAATCCAAAACGAATTAGCAATTCACAAACCAGAATCAATATCTAAAGCAATTGGACTTGCAAAGCTGATTGAATCTAAATTGTGGGACACTAAGCCTAAATTCCAAAAAGCCTTTTCACCCCAACCAGCCCGCCCAAACCCACAAATTCAAAACATAACAAACTCAGTTTCTGCTACTAAACCTTTAGCCACACCCCCACCAGCCAAATTACCGATCTGACGCCTCTCAAATGCACAATTACAAGAACGTCGTGCCCAAGGATTATGTTTTAATTGTGATGAAAATTTTATACCGGGTCACAAATGTGCTACGGCTGGAAAATTTCTTCTATTGATTGAGGATGATGACGTTATTACTTCAGAATTGGCTGAAATTCATGAGGAACCTATCGTCCAGCTTGAACAGGAGGACACCTATTTCCAACTTTCTCCTCAAGCAGCAAATGGACAATTCTGCCCAAAAACTTTAAAATTTAAAGGCTCCATCAACGGCCAGTCCGTCGCAGTCCTCATCGACACTGGCAGTACCCACAACATCCTTCAACCGCGTATTGCCAAACACCTCAAGCTTCCTACTCAGCCAATCCCTAATTTTTCTGTCATGGTAGGTAATGGTTCTAAACTCTCTTGTTCGGGAATTTGTCAAAACGTACCTATCAAGTTACAAAACAATTCATTTGCAATTCCTTTTCACTTATTGCCTATTGAGGGAGCAGACGTAGTTCTTGGCATGGAGTGGTTAAGAACTCTTGGCCCACTTATGGCATATTTTTCTATTCCTAAGATTTCTTTCACTCACAACAATACCAACATTACGATCACCGGCGACTCCAAACCCCACATCACACCATCTTCTTACAACCAATTTTGCCACCTTATCCACACAGACTCAATTGCATCCATCCATCTTCTTTTATATCAGCCTGCCCTAACCCCACCAGAAACACTACAGCAAACATCCTCAGACCCCCTCCATTCTTTGCCACCTAATTTACCCAAGGAAATTTCAACTACGATTCGTTCTTACACCAAAGCCTTCGACCAACCGCACGGCCTACCCCCACAAGACCTCATAACCACAAAATCCCCATTGCCCCAAACACACCACCCATTAACGTTAAACCATACAATTATCCTCATTCCCAAAAAGATGCTATGACCTCAATCATACAAGATATGCTACAAGAGGGTACCATAAAACCTAGTAACAACCCTTATTCATCCCCAGTACTATTGGTGCAAAAAAAAGATGGGACTTGGCGTTTCTGTGTTGACTATAGAGCCCTAAATGCTGTGACAGTTCGTGATCGCTTTCCCATCCCTATAATTGATGAACTTTTTTATGAATTGGGTTCTGCAACTATTTTTTCAAAAATCGATTTACGATCTGGTTATCACCAAATCCGGGTTTCACCAGAGGACACTCACAAAACTGCTTTTAGGACATTTGATGGACACTATGAGTTTCTAGTGATGCCATTCGGCCTAACTAATGCTCCTAGTTCCTTTCAATCAGCAATGAATGACTTACTTCGCCCTTATCTCCGACGGTTTGTCCTAGTTTTTTTTTTATGACATTCTTATTTACAGTTCTAACATTTCAAATCATGCCACTCATTTAAAATTGATTTTAGAATTACTTGTTTCAAATCAGTTTTATGCAAAATTATCCAAATGTGTTTTTGCTGTCCCTGGTGTTGCTTATCTAGGTCATATTATCTCAAGTGAAGGTGTAACCCCAGATCCAGAAAAGATTCAAGCTATACTAGAGCAGCCAAGGCCTCTCTCACTCTCGACACTCGGTGGTTTTTTAGGCCTCACCAGCTTTTACCGACGTTTTGTATGTCATTACGCCTCTCTCGCCGCTCCTCTCACCGATTTACTTCATTCCACTAAGTTACATTGGAGTACAATGGCAGAGACAGCTTTTACAACATTAAAAAAAAGATGACTGAAACACCGGTCTTGTGCCTTCCAGACTTCTCCCAGCCCTTTGTGATTGAGACTGATGCATCCGCTGTTTCTGTTGGAGCCGTGTTATCTCAGCAAGGACACCCAATCGCTTTCTTTAGTAAAAAGATGTGTAACCGTCTTCAATCTTCTACTGTGTATGTTCGTGAAATGTATGCGATTACCAAATCTGTAAAAAAGTGGCGTCAGTATCTAATTGGAAGACATTTTCACATCTACACTGACCAAAAGAGTTTGAAAAACCTCCTAGTTCAAACTATTCAAACTCCAGAACAGCAAAAATGGGCAGCTAAGCTACAAGGCTTTAATTTTGATATTCACTACAAACCTGGCAAGGCGAATCAAGTTGCAGATGCTCTCAGCCGTCGACACACAGAAGATGATGCGATACTTCTATCCATATCATCCCCAATCCCAAAGCTTATCACACAGTTAAAGGAATACTACAAAACAGATCCAGAAGGCAGAAATCTCATGAATAAGGTCAAAACAGAAATCAAGATGCAAACTGTCTTCCAAATACGGGATGACATCCTGTATTTCAAAGACAGAGTTTACATACCTCAGATCCAAGAACTCAGAGCAGCAATCCTCATTGAATACCATTCAACACCAGTAGCAGGTCACTCCAGCCTGCAACCCACTTTAGCCCGCATCTCATCGTCATTCCTTTGGCCTGGAATCTATAAAGATACAGAAGCTTTTGTTAAAACATGCACAGTTTGTCAGAAGAATAAATATATGGCTACAAAGAAGCAGGGACTTCTTCAGCCTCTAAAAGTACCAACACAGGTATGGGATGAATTGACCATGGATTTTATAACACACTTACCAGTTTCCTATGGACACACGGCTATTTGGGTCATCTGCGACAGACTCACAAAATTTTCTCATTTCCTTGCCTTGTCTACAAAGTACTCTGCTAAGGATCTTGCACTCCATTTTTCTGTTGAGATCTGTCGGTTGCACGGTGTTCCAACATCGATTATTTCAGATCGAGACCCCATCTTTCTTAGCACTTTCTGGAAAGAACTCTTCCGCGCACAAGGAACGACGCTGAAATATAGTTCTGCGTATCACCCTGAAACAGATGGGCAAACAGAGGTTACAAATCGTTGTTTGGAAGCATATCTCAGATGTTTTACAAGTGAAAATCCAACCAAATGGTTTAAATACTTACACCTTGCTGAGTATTGGCACAATACGGCTTATCATTCGTCAATCAAAATGTCCCCTTTTGAAGTGCTATACGGCCGTCCACCACCATCTGTTCCAAACTATCAACAAGGCACGATTTCTGTTTCAGATCTGGACATCAGCCTGAAACAACAACACGAAATTCTCAGCACCTTAAAACAAAACTTGGAGCGTACCAGAATAAAGATGATGGAACAAACTAACAAAAAACGGATCAATCGAACCTTTCAAGTAGGAGATCTGGTCCTTCTCCGCCTTCAACCGTATCGCCAAATGTCCGTTCACCACCGTGTATCACAAAAGCTTTCCCCACGCTACTTTGGGCCCTTTAAGATCCGTCGTCGTATCGGAGAGGTCGCCTATGATCTCGATTTACCACCATCTTCCCGGATTCATTCTGTCATCCATGTATCTCAATTTAAAGCTTATCGTGGCAACGATCCTGCATGTCATTTTCGACCACTTCCTCCGGATATGGAAGCACCATCTGCAAAAGAAACAAAATTATCAGACTCGGTTTTAAATGATAACACATCTGTGTTGCAAGACAAAAGAGAAGAAGGTAGATCCTCACCTTCCACCGAGTTATCCTCACCGCCACGGAACGGAACATTAGACAACCAGAAAACAGATGTTTCTGAGGAAAAGAAAAAGAGTTGTGTGAAGGGAAAAGAACGAGTTGTTGAGAGAAATGAGGAAAGTGAAACAGACTTTGCTATATCTTTGAGTAAGAAGCCTCCAAGTACTTTAACTTCTGCTATCCCACATCAAATATGTTATGTAGCGGGCCAGGCCCAATAGGATTAAGAAACAATCAGTTTTACTAAGAGATTTTGTATTAGACTAAGGAGGTGCAAGTAGAACTATTTTATTTCATTAGTATTATTAAGTAAGTTAAGTTTTTGGCCCATGGCCCATTTAGTAGTAAGAAACCCTACTATATATATTTGTATGCTGCCTCCTTAATGAACAAGAAGAAAAGTTGTTTTATTTTATTGTCTTTTTATGCATTCTTAGATCTAGGTTTAGAACACAAGTCTATCATTGATGCTCTCATTGATCCTTCTCAACCCTTCCATGGCTCCATCTAAACCCCCAAACCCTTCATCTAAAGAGATTTTGGATGAAGCCATTCAAATCTCCACTCTCCATATCAATAATGCTTTGGCTGAAAATCAAGAGCAAATGGATGTTAGGTTTGCACAATTTTCAGCAGCATTGGCACAACAAGTGGGTGAAATACATTCAAGGCTGGATAATGAAAAAGATGAGGAAGATTCTAGGTTTGAATCCCTCATGGCTGCCCTTGCTAAGATTTCGGTACAGCCATTAACTCTTGCTGCTGCTGTTGCTGCGCAGACTGCGAGTTCTTCGGGCATGGAGGTAAATTCTTCTACCATTTCGTTCGGTTCCCCGCCTTTCACTCACGTGCTAACACCGTCTCACTCACCGCTGCGTTCAGCTACCACCCACCACCACCCAGCCACCCAATCTGCTGTATACACACCTACAGTTCTTACCACCGTTCCACCATCCATATCCAAACCACACATGAGCCCACCACCACCTGTTTCCACCGTCCTCACAGCACCCCCCCCCCCCCCACAACCACCTTTCACCATGTACCCTTCCTACATGCCACCCCAACTTGTTTTCATTCCCCATAATCTCCCTAATCCTTTTCCCCCACCTGACCCATTTCAAATTCCATACCATAATATACCCCCTTACCACCTATGAGATCCCCTAAATTAGAGTTGCCTTTGTTTGATGGGTCTAACCTTTTGGAGTGGCTATTCCAAGCTGAACAATTCTTTGGGTTTTATAATCTCCCACCAGAAAACCGTTTATCACTTATTTCCTTCTACATGAAGGGTGATGCCTTAGGCTGGTTTAAGTGGATGTATCAAAACCGGTTATTGACTGATTGGAATTCTTTTACAAGAGCTCTAGAATTGAGGTTTGGTCCTTCTACATTTGAGAACCATCAAGCAGAATTATTTAAATTAAAACAAAGTGGTTCGGTGATGGAATATCAAACTCGTTTTGAACAGCTTGGTAACAAAGTGGTGGGACTGCCAGCTGAAGCTATTCTCAATTGTTTTATTTCTGGTTTGCAGCAAGAGATTCAGAATGAATTAGCAATTCACAAACCTACATCAATATCTCAAGCCATTGGTCTTGCTAAATTGATTGAGTAAAAAATTCAGACTAAGCCCAGATTTCCTAAACTTTTTTCCACTCCTTATCCAAAACCCAACTTACCAAATTCCAACCCTTCAATTTCCAAAAACCAGAATTCTGTCCCCAAACCCACCCTTTCCGCCCAGCAACCTCCCAATTCCCAACAAACAAAAATCCCAATTAGAAAATTAACCCAAGCCCAACTTCAAGAGCGTAGGGCCCAAGGCCTTTGTTTTAATTGTGACGAGAAATTCTTCACGGGTCATAAATGTACCATCAGCGGGTTTTTTTTACTTGTGGCTGATGAAGAAATTAGTGGTGACCTAACAGAATTGGTAACACAAACAGAAGGTGTAGATGAACAAGAGTTAAGTGACACCTATTTCCAGCTCTCCCCACAAGCAGTTACGGGCCAATTTTCACCCCAAACTCTCAAATTCAAAGGATCCATTTCTGGCCTACCAGTTATGGTTTTGGTTGACACAGGCAGTACACATAACATAATGTAGCCACGAATTGCTCATCACCTAAGTCTCAAAACTACTCCAATCAATCAATTCTCCGTCATGGTGGGCAATGGTAGTCACTTGCAATGTGAGGGCATATGCAATAATGTGGAGATACTATTGCAAAACAAACCTTTTAACCTTCCCTTTTACCTCTTACCTATTGAAGGGGCTGACATTGTGTTAGGCATGGTGTGGCTTAGAACCCTAGGACCCATCCAAGCTGACTTCTCTATTCCCTCTATTACTTTTCAACATCACACCAAATCCATCACCTTATCCGGTGACACCACATCTTATCCAACTCAGTCCACTTTCCACCAACTCAAACAACTTATCCATACAGATTCCATTGCATCTTTTCATTTATTACTTATGGAGCCAATTACTACCTTGTCCAACACTCCGCAAAACCCACCAAATCTCCCAGAACAACCCCCTTTACCTCCGCCACTTACCCAACTCTTAACAAAATTTCAGAGCATTTTCCAACAACCAACAACATTACCCCCCCATTAGAACTCATGACCACCACATTAACCTCTTACCCAACACACCCCCTATCAATGTTAAACCTTACCGTTACCCCCATTCAAAAAAAGACGCCATGACTAGCTTGATCCATCAAATGCTAGAAGATGGAACTATCATTCCTAGTACTAGCCCTTTCTCCTCACCCGTCCTACTTGTCAAAAAAAAAAAGATGGTACGTGGCGATTTTGCGTAGACTACCGTGCTTTAAATGCAGTGACAATTAAGGACAAATTTCCTATACCAACTATTGATGAACTATTAGATGAGCTTGGATCAGCTTCAATTTTTACCAAGATAGATCTGTGTTCAGGTTACCATCAGATCAGGGTTGCATCGAAAGACACATATAAAACAGCTTTTCGCACTTTTGATGGGCATTATGAATTCCTAGTTATGCCCTTTGGGTTAACTAATGGCCCCTCTACGTTCCAATCGGCTATGAATGATTTATTACGACCCTACCTACGCCGCTTTGTTTTAGTTTTCTTTGATGACATTTTAATTTATAGTTCCAATTTTAGTGATCATCTTAAACATTTGCAGGTGGTTTTTCAGTTGATGCAAGATAACTATTTTTTCTTAAATTTTTCTAAGTGTGTGTTTGCAACTAAACAGATAGATTTTCTCGGTCATGTTATTTCATCGAGTGGTGTTGCACCCGATTCAGAGAAAGTAAAAGCTATTCTAGATTGGCCACTGCCACGTTCTCTCTCGGCACTCAGGGGATTTTTGGGCCTCACCGGATTTTATCGTCGTTTTGTTCAAAATTACGCCACACTCGCCGCTCCTCTCACCGATCTGTTACGTTCCAATAATTTCAAGTGGAGTACAGAGGCCAGTACAGCCTTTACAAATCTCAAAAGCAAAATGACCGACATGCCGGTCATGGGACTACCTAATTTTACAAAGCATTTCAATATCGACACTGATGCCTCCGGCGTTGCTATTGGGGTAGTGTTATCTCAAGAGGGTCACCCAATTGCTTTCTTTAGTAAAAAAATGTGTCCGCGTATGCAAGCTGCGTCTGTCTATGTGCGGGAAATGTTTGCAATCACCGAATCTGTAAAGAAATGGCGTCAATACCTCATAGGCCACAAGTTTCACATATATATTGATCAAAAAAGCTTAAGAGATCTATTACTGCAGCGAATTCAGACACCAGAACAACAAAGGTGGACGGCTAAACTACAGGGTTTTGATTTCGAAATTTTTTACAAACCTGGTAAATCCAATGTGGTTGCGGACGCCTTAAGCCGGAAGTTTGAAAAAGAAACACCAGTCTTGCTAGCTCTTTCCTCCCCGATGCCGGATCTCTTCAACACCTTGAAAAGGTTTTACAAAGCAGACATGAGTGGTCAGAACTTAGTACAAAAGGCGAGTCAGAACCCAACAGATTACTCAGTATCCCAAGGCCTACTTTACTACAAGCACAGACTTTTCATACCTGATTTGGGACACCTTCGGCAGCAGATCTTAGCAGAGTACCACAAAACACCGGAAGGGGGACACTCGGGAGTAAAAGCCACCTTAGCCCGCCTACGTTCTTCCTTCTGTTGGCCAGGAGTTTCCCTTGCAGTTAAACAGATGGTTAAACATTGTTCTAACTGTCAACACAACAAATATGATACACAAAAGAAAAAGGGACTTCTACAACCATTACCAGTACCAGAGAGAGTATGGGAAAACATTACAATGGATTTTATCACCAACTTACCTAATTCACATGGCCACACAGTTGTCTGGGTTCTTTGTGATAGACTGAGTAAGTTCGTCCATTTTATTCCGCTTCCGACACACTTTACAGCACAGGATCTGGCAGCTCGTTTTACAGTCGAGATCTTTCGTCTCCATGGTATTCCCTGCTCCATTGTTTCAGACAGAGATCCGCTATTTTTGAGTAAGTTTTGGAAGCAGTTCTTCCAACTTCAGGGCACACACCTGAAATACAGCACTTCGTATCACCCAGAGACAGACGGACAGACGGAAGTAGTGAACCGTTCATTAGAAACATACCTGAGGTGCTTGGCGGGTGACCATCCAAAAAAGTGGCATAACTTTTTGCACCTAGCGGAATATTGGTACAACACGTCGTTTCACACGGCCATTCAGATGACTCCGTTCAAGGCTTTGTATGGACGAGACCCTCCTTCGCTTCTGACCTATATTTCGGATTCAGCACAAGATAGGACTCTGCATCACACCTTGCAACAACAACAGATCATTCTTGCGGAGTTAAAAACACATCTTAAACGCAGCCGTATCACCATGGAAAAACAAGCTAATATCAAACGAAGAGCTTTTACCTTTCAGGAAGGAGACATGGTTCTGCTGAAGCTCAAGCCTTACCGCCAGTCTACAGTGGTCCGTCGTGACTCCCAGAAACTAGCCAAGCGGTATTTCGGTCCGTATCAGATCATCAAACGCATGGGTACGGTGGACTATTTGCTGGATCTGCCGTCATCGTCTCGTATTCACCCGGTTGTGCACGTATCTTTGTTGAAACCCTATTACGGTGTGGATCCGGCAACTGATTTTAATCCCCTTCCTCATTCCGATTTGGTGGTGTTTTCAGCGACTAAGACTCCACCGCGCGGCTCTGACGTCCTACAAAACCAAAAGGCAAAGCTTCAAGATTTAACCAGCAACAACAAGGCAGTTATTAATGAGAAGGAAAAGGGACAGGAGTTACCTCTTACAAGAAATGTGGTAGAAGTGGCTTTGAGTTCAGGAACACGTTTAACTAGAAAGAGTTTGCAAAGAGGAGAAAAGGAGGTGGAAAGAGCAGAGAGAGAGGAAGGAAGCGTGCAAGAGAAACGAAGTGAGTTATCTGTTACAAAGGCAAGTGGGAATGTACTTAACCCTAATACTTTGTTACCAAGTACAAGTGGATGCATTGACCATCCTACCCCCCGCGTATCCAACGTTCCCCTTGCTGCCAGCAATAAAGTCCAACGCGTTTTCCCAAAGTCCAGCTGTGGCGCACCATGTAACGGCTCCCAACAACAGCACTCTGCCCACAAACCCAGCTTATCTCCTAACAGCCAATCAACTTCACCCATTCAGATTTTCCCTCATCTTCCAAAGATTTCCTCTCACCTTCCAAATAACTCTGGGCCACATAATACTTCCACCCACACAACAACTCACGAAGACAAGTCTGGGCCATTCAGCCGTTTCGGCCCACTCTCCAAACTCACTAATGCCACCGCCAGCCCAAACACCGAGTATCCTCTTTCTGACCCAAGATCTGTGAACCTTGAGGACAAGGTTCTCTATGGGACCCGGAGTAATGTTATGCAGCGGGCCAGGCCCAATAGGATTAAGAAACAATCAGTTTTACTAAGAGATTTTGTATTAGACTAAGGAGGTGCAAGTAGAACTATTTTATTTCATTAGTATTATTAAGTAAGTTAAGTTTTTGGCCCATGGCCCATTTAGTAGTAAGAAACCCTACTATATATATTTGTATGCTGCCTCCTTAATGAACAAGAAGAAAAGTTGTTTTATTTTATTGTCTTTTTATGCATTCTTAGATCTAGGTTTAGAACACAAGTCTATCAAAATCCCCAACGAATCTATCCTTCCCCAATCTGAACCATCCGTTAGCACACCTACCCTCATAAACAAATCTCCACCCTTGGTTAGTTCTGTCTTCCAACGTGATTTGGTGAGTTCCAAGACAATACAGCCTGTCTCCACTATTCCCAAACCTTCACACGTTTCCTTATGCGGTACAGCTGTTTCCCATAACACAAATTCCAACATTTCAAAACCTAACACAATTCAGACTTGGGCCTCCTCTTTCTGCCCCACCAACGCCTTTAAGTCCAACCTTGAGGACAAGGTTGCTTTTGGGCCCCATAGTAGTGATAGCAGGCCCATTCGTAACAAGAAGCAGCCTACATGGATGAAAGACTTTGTGCCAAATTAATATCTTTTTATTTAATTAAGTCATGTTAATTGTTTTTATTTTCTGTTGGGCTAGGCCCATTATTGATCCAGCAGAATACCCTTTGTATTTAAGGCACTTTGTTTGTTGAATGAAGTAAGAAAATATTGAAACTCTTATTTTTATTTGTTCTTCTTAGTTTTGTGTTTGTCCTTTGAAAACCCTAGATCTAGAAATTATAGTTGCATAAACCTCTTTATCACAGATATTCATGGGTGCATACTTTCATCTCGGAGACAAACCTGGATCATTATGATTATGTTGGTGTCATCAGAGTTTCTTTCTCATTCTAGTCGCACTTTACTTGCAGTGGAATCTGTTTCTTGATGGGCTGCAATCACCTGTTGTTTCTTCAAAATTACGGCCATGCTTAGATGAATCTTGGCCTGTAATAGTTGGCTACAAGTGTGTTAAGGAGGCTTCAATAGAGGTTTACTTATCAGAAGCTATTGACATGGTCAACTGTAGAATACCTTTGTTAAAGAGAATAATTGATGGTGAGCTATCTTAGTCCAAGTCAGTTTTATCTTTATGCATACTTCGTTTAAGGGAAATATTTGAAACTTGTCTGAGGGAGTTATTCTCAATTTTATTTTGTAGATGAGGCTGCGCTGGATGATGATAGCATTCTTCCTTTAAGACAAATGTTTGAAACTTGTCTGAGTGTTATTGCAGGCAGCTTTGATTAAGTATGGCATCCAGGAATTCCATTTGCAGGAGATTAAGAGTTTAAACCAACGGAAACTAATACATGCAAAGCTTGCATTTTCTCTTGAACAAATCATATTAATTGCGAAACTGGCTCTTGAAAGCAAATATGTTGATAATTGTGAAGCAAGCAAATCCATCTGTGTAATTGCAATAATATATTGCGTTCGATGTTTCCAAACTGTACTCAGCGATTGCATCTCCTGTTGCTTACTTCTGTTATGCCACGACATGCAGGGGGTAATACGAGCTTCTGTAACATGAGAAAAACCAAACAGAACTAAAAATTCCAGTTTTGGATATTAAAATGCCGAAGCCAGTGGGAGTAAGTGAAGACAAACATCCCGCACCTTCAGCTGTTGTGATGAAAACAGATGAGAATAACGAGGAGGAAGATGATGAGGAAGATGATGACAGTGAAGATGATTGGGATGCTTTTCAATCTTACCCAGTCTCTAAAAATGAAGGTGGAGATGAATCAAACACAGAGCAAAAGTTAAAGAATATTAGGGTGATCATTTATCATGGATGAAGATCATTTATCTTGAATTGAATCATAAGTCAAGTCAAGGACTCTTCAAATTCAATGAGGCAACTAAACTATTTAGATTAACATTTAACTTTCTATTTTCTCATATAAGCATGCTAGATATTTGCGTAAGGACACAAAATATCCCTGGTGCACATTTTACAAGATCGTACACACCTTGCAGTGCTTGCTTACTGAGAATTGATGGACCAGTCTTTTAAAAAGATGTTATTAGATGGTTACCAAGAATTTGGAAAGGTTCATGTACCAGTGCAAGACAACTTGTTTTAGGATTCAAGAAAGAAGTTATTAGATGGTTACCAAGAATTTGGAAAGGTTCATGTACCAGTGCAAGACAACTTGTTTTAGGATTCAAGAAAGAAGTTTGCAACCATAGATACGATAACTTGTCTCAATGAAAACTTCTTTCTGTCAAACTTTCACAGTGATCATAGGCACGACAAGAAAGAATTTTTCAAGGGAGTAATTGCCCGATTGCAATTTCTCATCTTAAATGTCTTCAATATGTCTTTTGCACAGATATGTTTTAGTGTGTGGTCCATCATGGGAATGTGTTTGCTGAGTTTAAGAAATTAGGTTACAATGGGTTAGATGAGGTTTGGAAATTAAACCGTGATTACTAGTTATTTAATAAAACATTCATAAACAGTGATATAATATCTTAATAAAATAAATGTATGTAATTCAACATAGCTTATTCAACTTATAACCTCTAGAAAACAAGATTGCAGGTGAACCACAACATACATTTACTTGAGGGAAACCTTAAAATAGTATATATCTTTTCCCTTTTACTTCCACTAACATTTAAGACCAACTTGTTAATAATCATTCAGAAAACAATGGAATAAGAATCATTCAACTAGACCTATAACATAGATTCTGGTTACAAATTTATAAAATGGCCAAAAATTCAGTCATAGTAGACTTCATGCGTGCCTACAATGTACTTGAAAAGAAAAAGTAAAACAACGAATACAATCCTTCACTAAGTAAGCAAGCAATTCATACAACACCCATTGTTTGGCACGTCAAAAAAAGTAAAACTCGCGCTAAACTATATTCAAATGAGAAACTTCAGGTAAGAGAGAGCATCTAAGTTGGCTTCCTCATGTTACGCCCAGCACGCATTACTTCATCCACCAATAGCAATTGAGATGTTATAACTGGCCTGTATAGCATTGAATTTAAAGTAAGAAACATGTAACTTAAAACAGCTGCTCCTTTTAAAGATGTGATTATAAATGGTAGGCAAAGGGTTCGGTTGGTACTTCCCCTTTTCACAGTTCTTTTATAACCCCACACTAGACGGCATGCTGAGGTCTCTAAAAACCAATTAAACTACATGCTACGTAAACATAAGAAATTATGTGGTTTGAAGGTGATGCAGGATATACTTTTTAAAAACCCATTATATTTGTGTGACCAATTTACTTTTAGTTACATTAGTGTCTACAAGTGCTTCTATCTTTTTCCTTTTTATTTTTTATATATTAGTGCCGAATTATTAGTTTTTTAACTTATGATTTTAGATTTGTGTGGTTATTTGCTTTCATTTGAGATATGTATTCATTTAATCATACATTTTTTATTTTATTTTTGCAAGCTTATTTGTTGTATGCATGACAAAATCTGGTTGGGCGGGAAAAAAAACTACAAAATCTATCCAACCCATGCCCACCCACCCTTGGTAATTATATTGGACTAGTAACTTCAAGATCTCAGTTCGAAAACCCAACGAAAATGAGGAAAACACAGGTGGACATAGAGTGGAAGTAAATTGACAGTGTCAAATAGTCGTCAATATAGAACCATACCCCGAGTTTATGATTTGGCGCTTCACAGAATAGTTGTCAAAAATACCCTCCATTTGAGGGTCTATAGGTTCTCCGGTGTTTAGGTTCAAACCAACAATATTCCCTCTGTCATGATCTCCCTGAAAAAAAACCATTCAGCAAGTGGATTATTATTAATGACAATATGTCTTCTAATTTATATGAACACTTGCATACAATCACATTAGAGGTGTGAAGAAGTATAATAAATTTAAAGGAAGCATACCGTAAGGGCAATAATCGCATCTTGAGTGTCAAGCCCAGAGTTTTCAGCAATTGTCTTAGGCACCACAAGAAGTGCATCAGCAAAAGCCTCAACACCAAGTTGTGCACGCTGTTTCAAAGTTACAAATATCGTCATTGAAATATTCAACTTACAAATAAAATAAATGAAACTTGGAAATCGTAAGTCATTTATATTACCCCTTGAACAGTTTTCTTAACTTCGTTTATGAGATGTTGTCTAGCAGCTACTTCAAATGCACCAGCCCCCTGAAAATGGGCAAAGAAATTCATTTCATGTCAATCACAAACACCATAAAAAAAGGTGCATACCAAAGTTCTGTATTGAAGGATATACAAATTCTGTAAGTACTACTATCAAAACCCGATAGAATAACTGATTAGCTAATCAAATAAAATCTTACCAAGACAACAGATTCATCTTCAATGGTATTCTTTACTGACCTCAAACCATCACGGACAGCGTCTTTAATCTGAGCTATTGTGTGGTCATTAGGACCTGGATCATATTGAAAGCATAAGCATTGCAGCTTAATCTCAGCTTAAATCCAACAATGGCAAAAAAAATGAAACAGAGGTTGTTGTAAAGATGTAGTGCGGACATGTATGTGTTAGGAAATGTACCTTTAATCAAGATTGTGCAAGAAAAGGGGTTCTTCACATTCTCCACAAATGTATATTTATCTTCACCAAGGACATGTTCATATACCAATCCTGCCCAACCAAGAGATTCAGGAGTCAAGTCTTCTACAGAGTTTACAGCCTCTCCTCCACAGGCCAAAACCAATCTTTCCATGTTTCTCCTCTTTGCTCGGCGTAGGGCAATTATCTAACACAAGGAAAAAAAGATCAACAGATAATATAGTACAGTTCGAGGAAAATTGTAATAGATACTAGCCTAAATTCACAACATTAGCAATATGCAATTGGTGATCCAGGTGTTCTAACAGTTACATTATTATTTGTTTTACAGTGTATATTTTTTGTGCAAGACAGTGGATGCGATTAAGAGTCATTCTTAAGAATCTGAATTGATAATTGTTTTAAAGCAATTTAGCAAGCATGTGAAATAAATGCTCATATGTTACTTACGCCTTCTCTTGCAAGCATGTCCAATGATGGGGGATCAATTCCTTTTTGGTTGATGACAACAAAACTGCTATCATTATCAGCACAGACCTGCACACATACAAGAATGAAGGCAGTTAGGCACGAGCAATAAGATCAATTTACTACTTTTTGCAATATAGCAGAAGAACAAAATGTTTGAGCGCATTCGAACATGTAAGAATCAAAACATATAAAGGGGAAGTCTTTTCTACCTTCCTTTTCAGTTCAATGATTTTTTTAACTTTTTCATCAACCTGACGCCTTTCAGCTATAACCATGGCCTCTCTCTGTTCAGCATTTGAGTAGAAAAAACCTGAATTTATTTCACTGAAAAGAGAAAATGTGACACTGTTAATCTCCATACACTCCACTCGCAAAGTTGTGTTTAATTTAATAAATGAATACTACGCAACTGCCAAATATTTTACATTTCTAATAACAAGTAGAGCATACAAAAGTTTATATGGATAAAAACTGTTGAAGCAATTCTTGTAAAAAATAGCATGATAGAGTAATAGAACAAAGGCTATTTTAATTTACGCTAAGTGAAACTAGCTGCAGCAACATAACAGATGACTTAAAACAAATTCAGTTCTTGTGTAGTGCACTTGATTAAAAACAATTTTGAGAAAGTGATGACATAAAATTCAGATCAATAGAAAAATAATTTTTAAGTGAGACTACCCAAATTTTCCGCTTAATCCAAGAAAGCCAGGCTTAATTTCAGGTTAACAAAGCCTTCCTCTGTAATGCAGAACAAACATGAAATTTATATTGATGATGTTACTTCATGAGCTCATAAATTCAGTTTCTTAATACTAGTATTAAGCCAAATACCAATTGAGAGTAACTAAATAATTCAAACATCAATTTCAATATTATTGTGTCCATGCACCAGGGAATATGTATGATAATGTCTTTAACTCTTGAAACTCACTGACATGTGTTTATAATAAAAGGTGAAAAAGAACCAATTGATTTCCATTATAGTATGACAAACACCTATGCAGAAAACATAAGGTAAAAGATATTATAGCCTGCCATCTAAATATTAATAGAATTTTAGAGAAACTAAAACTTCCAGGATACCTATTTTGAAAGGGTTAACACTATCAATTGCATGGCATTAGTATAAGTTTATTTCAATTCTATTAACTGATTATATATTATTTACATCTGCAACTCTTCTTTATTTTAGTTTTATTAGGCAACTGTTCAAGTGAAAAAACTATTTTAGCTCATAAATCAATTACCGGTTGCAATTTTTTTATTGAATATACAGTTAGAATGTACCTTTTCTTGTGGAGGAAATTTGTGAGATACCCTAAGCAAATGGTAGGATCCAGATTCAAGTATCTTAGTTTCATTCTTATTATTGATACTAGGGCAAAGGGGAAAGTTTCTGCATTTAACATTCTTCCAAAGACAGTAAACAGAAATCGATGTGCTAAATTCTCTTCTCACTTGGATACAATTAAAGATCATTCTGCATGATAATGATTCACTAAATTCCAATTGATCCACAAGTTCATCAATGCCATCCACAATAACATCATAGTTTGTCACCTGGAAATCCAAAATAATAGAAGTTGAGTTGATTACCTTTTTTCGTATTCTAGAGATACGTTGCACGTCAAGATATGACAGTTCTCTGCACGTCGCTTCATATCAGGGTGTCGAGAACCATGATCAAGGACAAGACCCTCAACCTAGAAAATATTGATGAACTGAATCATTGCAAGATAATAATTTGGGAAACTGTATGTAACCCAGTACATAAAAAGAACTATAAGTCTTAAGTTAAAAGTGACCAAAAAAGGGCAAGTTATAGTTAAACATGGGTCACTATTTGCGTTATTGTAGATTGTACAAGATGAAGAATGAATTACTGGGCTTATCGAAACCATCAAGGCAACATACACAATAAGAGAGAAACCTGACAAGAGATAAAGCTGAGCAGTTTTCACTCAGCTTGGCGACCAAAAATTAAAGAATGTCAAAGATATTAACAAACGCACTAGAAGTCTGGACCTAGAAACTAAAGTCTTTTGGCATTTTGTAATATAATATGTAAGTACAATCAAATGTAGCAAAACATACAACGTAACTACAGCAAAACTATAACTGAATGCTTTCATCACAAAGTAGATTGCTTTTGATCAAAATTACCAAACAACAGTCCCTTCCATTATAAAACAGTTATGCATTAACTGGATTTCAATTTTAGCCAAAATATGTCCCGACTGTTTTTCAACATATACAGATCAGGACAATGATTTTAGCTAAAACAATGCATCCATGCTAAACAGATACTGCTTACTACAATGACTGAAACTCGTTGGAAACAAAACAGACTCTTAATTTGCTAGTAAAACTTATGAGTTGATACGCATCAACATTCTAAGATGTATACAAGTAATATGAAATTCAGGAAACTGATCAAATTTAAAACAATAATATACAAAGAATTCATTGAACACGTTCAGCAGAAGAGTGGCATAAAACATACCAAACGTGTGTCAACATCAAACTTTTGCCGCATGTGCATAATCTCAACCATAAACAGATCAATTGCTTCCTCAGGCTTACGGATGCATAAAACCTATCATAACAAATTCATTGAACGCCCATTTGTAAAAGGTCAAAAAGACGAATAATGAAATAAACACACTAACTTTTCATAATTAAAAGGACTCAACAAATATCAATATCACATTACGCACTCACCGCATCAACAACTATATTTGTCAATTGATCAGCAAGTGCCTCATACAACTGCAAATGAGAAGGAAATACAAAATAATGAGAACATATAGCTATCTGTCAAATGAAAAACTATGCTGTTGAGTTATTTGTTCAATCTATCCACAATTACCAAATTTGATCAACTGCCATCTAAAACAAGGATAAAATGAAATAAAATGCACCTTGGTCCTCACTGTTGTTCTTGCTACCATCTTGAGAATCTCTTTGTCAGGCTCGTTACCCATGACAACAGGAGTCTTAAACTTCTCAAGAAATTGTAGAGTTGCTCTCTTTGCAATTTCAAAACCATCAACCAATACACGTGGATGCATACCTAAAATAATAATATATCTCTTAGCATTTGATGCAAAGTAATGATGGAAAATACACCCACAGATACAAAATGTTTTCATGTGGTGCAAGTGAAATTAAATGAACAACTTCATAACCAATCAACAATCACACAAATGAGCAACAGGGCGAAAAACTCCCTAACCATCATCAATGTAACGCTCAGATTGTCTCATAAGTTCCCCAATGAAGAGGACAGTAGAAGTTGTGCCATCTCCACTAATGTCATCCTGTGCAACCGCCGCCCTAGCAATCATAATAGCAGTCGGATTCTGAATTTGCTGTATAGCACCAACAAACAAAACCAGTTCAGCATTCCACAAAATTTTCAACAGAAAGAAACATGCAAATTCATTTCATTTTTACATAACTGTTTCAAACTAAACATAACCGCAGACTATTCACTAGTGACACATACACAAATACCAAACACAACACTAACATATCAACATAATTTGATAAGATAGAAGTAATTAAATGAGCTTATTTATAAAATATTTATCCAAACACACATAATACAATAAAGCACCGACAAAAACTCAACATTAATTAGCAACTGTATACTTTTCGGATTGGCTTATTTGAGCTTATGTTACGCCATAAGTTTTGTGACACCGTTCAAAAGAGCTTATTAAAACAACTTATATAGTTGTATTCATAAGCTTTTTTGAACTTATTTTTATAAATTCTCAAAAATAACTTATAAGCACTTGTGCTATAAAGTCCCAATAAGCTGTTTGTACAAATAAGCTACAGCAAACTAACCATTTCTATAAAGTCCCAATAAGCTGCTGCTTATACAAATAAGCTACAAATAAGCTACAGCAAACTAACCATTTCTATAAAGTCCCAATAAGCTGCTGTTTATACAAATAAGCTACAAATAAGCTACAAATAAGCTACAGCAAACTAACCATATCTTTCAAAAGAGTGTTACCATCTTTGGTGAGTTTGATATCACCAGAACCACCAACGAGCCTGATTGAGAGATTGGAGAGTTAGGTTAACAAGGTTTAGAAATCAAAAACGGAAATGAAAACGGAGAAAGTAGAAAAGTTATTACATTTTGATAGTGCCTTTAGGACCGAGATTGGATTTGAGAACATCTTGCAAACCCTTAGCGGCATTGATGTTCATGTGAAGTGCCTCCGATTTGTTCAGAACTTCTGCATTAGGGTTCAACATTCGAACAGACATTTTCGCTGTTTTTTCTGAGTAAAAGGAACTGAAATCGATCAGCGTGATACTGAAATGGAATCGATCAGCGTCGTGAAAGTGAAATGGGGTTTAAGGGTTTGGAGTTGCAGTGAAGCTACTGTGTTTTGGATTTGGGTTGTAGAAGTAAAATACAATTGGTAGAAAAATAAAATTTTCTAACATTAAAAATTTTAATAGTGTATTTAAAAACTCGATAATGCACCAAGGTTCAGTGGTGATTGGCGCTGACTAAATCGGTGGTATATAAAACCAAAAAAAAAAACTCCAATATGCAACTATAGTGACTTTTAAAAAAAAAAACTGTATGAAAAAATTTATCTACTATTCTACTATAAATATAATAAAATAAACGAATATCAAAATTAGAGTATAATTCTAATTAAAGTCCTGCATTAGTTTTCAAATTTTAATATCGTTTAAATTTCATTAACATTTTTAAATTCTTTTTACTTCAAATATTTTTTTAAAGGAAATAAACTTAAAGTCTCATTAATTCAAATATAATTTTTAATAGTAAAAACTCTTATAATCGTTAAAAAAGTATATATGGGGTAAATAATAATGAACTTTTTATATTATATAATAGTTTTAGTATATATGGGGTAATAACAATTAAATGTGCGCTGAAGTGAGTTTCTTTGTTTTATTCTTTTTTTTAATGTTTAATTAATTGTTATTAGAAGTGTTTATGATTTCTCTGTTTTATACTTTTTCATGTCATCATGGCTATTAGCAGTTGAAAATGTGGTAAAAATACCATTGTGCAACTGCGGTGTATAAGGTCGTAGTCGGTAGGAATTCTGTTATAAATACATCTCTAAGCAATGCAAGATCTAGCAGGTGGGATCGTCGGGGACTATATGAGTTTCGACCAAGCTCACAAGGGGATGATGAAAGTGTCCTTGTTCTATCAGAAACTTCTAAATATTCAAATTGAAACTTTGGACTATGAACGATATTATTTTTATTTTCAATGACAATTGGACTCCTCAAGTTCAATTAGTCCATTCCCCCGTTGTAAACATTATTATTGTTTTCCAATCTCCAATAGGAAATATTGTTACATGTGGATGATGCGTTGAATGTGTGCTAAGAAATATTGTTACATTTGGTGCAGCGGATATGAACAGGGTCAACATAATAAAGATGTTGTGGAATCTCAGCAAGAGGACTAACAACATGTGGATCAAATGGATCCACACCTATTATATCAAGCATGGGAATGTTATGACCATGAATGCAAAGGGAAGTCACTCCTGAATAATGAAGAAGATCCTGCAGCAGAGGGAAGAGTATAGCCAGGTGCAGAGAAGAATTTCTACAAGTGGAAAATTCAAAATGAAGGAGATTTATCTTGCTATAGAGAAGGTAGAACCAAAGGTAAATTGGCACAGAGTGCTAGAGCATAGCATGGCTAGGCCAAGTTCTCAATTCATTCTTTGGCTGGCTTGTAATGATAAGCTTGCTACTAAGGAAAGAATGCATAGGTTTGGAATGCTTGTTGATAACCATTGTTTGTTCAGTATTCTCTCAAGAGGTTGAAACAATTCAACACCTTCTGTTTGACTGCAAGGCAACTCGGGTCATATGGGAAAAGGTTTTGCAATGGATACAAGGGCAACATACTCCAACTATTTGGAATGAGGAGTTGGCAGGGGTGGTTAAAAAGTGTAAAGGCAAAAGGATGGAGGAAGATTATACTTAAATGTGTTGTGGCTGAAACAATATATCATGTATGAAGGTATAGAAATGAGAAAGTATACGGTAAGGAGACTAGGAAGACCAATATAGAATTAGATATACTTGACACAATTGTGTATAAGGGTTGGGAGAACAAGAAAGTTAGGAAACACTTAGCCACCCTAATGTTACAGTGGATGGTAGTGCTTAGTTTTTGCAGTAGCCCTTGATTTTGGGGTTGGATTCATTGAGATCGCCTTGTGTACATTTTTTTTGAGTTAATATATCCTTTGATTAAAAAAAAATTATATCTTTTACGTCTATAAATATAACTTTTAAAAGAATTAATTTTATCATTTAAGAAAGAATAACTGCGCAATATATTATCTGTTTACTTTCTACTTTTATTTATGTATGAACTTTATTATATTATAAATTTATGTATATATAAACTTTATTATATTATAAAGAATTAAGTTCTTCATCTTCTTCTTCCTCCTCCCCTCTCACCATTCACTCCTCTTATTAAAATAAAATATTTTATTATTCTCTCTACATATTAATTTTATATATTATACTTAATAATAACTTAATTATATTTTGAAATTTAAGTGCATAAAATTTCATTTTAATTTATAATCATTCACATTCATCAATTTTCAATTTAAATTATAATTAATTTATTAAACTGGAGTCATGTTTATATATCAGTATGTAATTTGTATCTAAGAAAATAATTAATTAATTAATTAATTAATTAATCAATTATATTATAATTTTATTAGTTATGTCTATATACATGTATAAGTAAATATTTTTAAGACTTTGTGTAATGATTTTATTTAGTCTAGACATATACAATTGTACTCAAATTTGAAATAAACAACTATAATTTATATATTTTCTCTTATGTGCATAGTTCGTAAAAATAATTGGTAAAAGTGATAGGCTCTTCTATAAATAGAGGTGTGTGTGGAGGTTGAAGTATCAAATATTTTTTTCTTACTTCCAATAGTTATAAATGGATTCAGTTTGGGCTGTAGTGTTTTTTGAGGAAGGTAGTCACATGAGGGTTTGTCTGAACCCGCATTGGGATTTCAAGAGAATTGTTAGAGCCATCAACACCGGGTTTCGTCAACTGGATGGTCCAACCAGGAAAATTAAACAAATAGACTATTGTTGTCCATACATTACATTGACGGATAATAACCCAGAAGGCACCTACATGTATTATTGGGATCGTGTGAAAGATGATGTGGATGTGGATCTAATGTTTTGGACACACAGTGGAGAAGTTAATCGAGGCGTTAAAAATCCACTTGTTCTAACAGTAATACTTGAGTAGTTTAAATTGTGTATTGTGTATGATATGGTCGGACACATCATACTTGAAAATCCTCTTGTTTTGTGTTATTTTATTATTGCGATGTAATTTCGGACACATCAGACCTTGGATCATTTAATTATAATTGATGTGGTTGGTGTGTTTGTTGTGGTTGTTGCAAACATTAAGTAAGCTAACAGATATTTATCATTGTGCATTTGTCTTTTACAATCAATTTGGAATATTGAGACAGACATAGATCAGTGTGCGTCTGTATAGTCACATCATCCTGAGACAAACATAGATCAACGTGCGTCTGTCTAGTCTCGTGATGTTGGAATCTTGAGACAGACATAGATTAGTGTGCGTCTGTATATTCACATCATCCTGAGACAGACATAGATCAGCATGCATCTGTCTAGTCTCGTCATGTTGGAATCTATTGGCTGACTTTAAATTACACAATGTAAGGCTGTAAGCATGTTGATAAACAGTGCGCAATAGAGCATTATCTTATCCTATTTAAGACAACCAATATTTCTAAACATTACAACACACACAAACAATATTGCCTATTATCACCTGATATTACAACACCCAAACCCAAACACTAACCCGAAACAATGGCTTCATCTCCCCAATACTTGGTAAATGCCCATCTAAACGGTGAGACTTACATATCTGAAACAGCCGGTTTTCTGATGAGAAACACAGAAATTGTGCCATTTTTGTTAAGCAAAATAGCCATTTTTACATCCTTCCATCAGCGACTTCAGGCTGAGATTGCAATGGGTCCTATTGCAAACATTGTCTACCAGTATCCTTCTTTAATTAACAACAGCACCGTCAAGTTTTATGAGATGGAGATTGCAAATGACGAAAACCTCCAGAATATGTTTGCTAACCACGAATATTCTGGCTTCGAAACCATCGAGCTGTACGTTACTATACAGGTTGAGACACAAGAACCTCATATTGTTCAGTCCTAAGTTATTGATCCACCCGTCAATGAGCAAGAAGAGGTTGATGTCATAGACGAGGAAGAAGAAGATCTGGAAACTGAATTTGACTACATGGTCAATGAGGAATCCGAAGAAGAACAACACATGTCGGTGCCTCCAGCTCATGTGTACGCACCTCCAGCACATATGAGTAACTTGAACTTACAAGGTGACGAACCATCATCCGATATCTTCTTCACCTCGTACATCCAAAGTGACGATGAGTTAAAGGAAGGAGACAAGTTTCCTTCTAAGGAGGCATGTCTTAGAACAATTAAAAAATGGCACATGGCGCACAACGTTGATTTCGAAGTAGATCGTTCAAACCTGGAACGATATGTAATCACTTGTAAAAATCCAAAGTGTGGCTTTAGACTGTTGGTTTCTTATAGGAAGAGAAGTAATGCCTGGGTCATAGGGTCGATTACGCAACAACACACATGTGTCAACCCTAATACTTCCCAGGATCATACGAAGCTCAGTGGCGATCTTATCTGTCAGGAGATCTTGCCTCTCATAAGCTCTGGTCCGTTTTTGAAGGTCAAAAATATTATCTCGCATATCGTTACAGCCTACAACTACACTCTATCTTACAGAAAGGCGTGGGTTGCAAAGACAAAGGCAATTGAAGTAGTCTACAGCAATTGGGAGAAGTCATACAAAAATCTTCCCCGCTACCTTACTGCGCTACAAACTTATGCACCTGACACTGTTTCTATTCTAGAGACACTGCCCGCGCATGCCCCAGATGGAACCCCTATCCAAGGAAACGGAATATTCCATCACCTTTTTTGGGCGTTCAAACCTTGTGTACGAGGGATTGCATATTGTAAATCCATCTTTCAAATCGATGGAACATGGTTATACGGCAAATACAAGGGAACCGTGCTTATGGCGGTTGCACAGGACGGAAACAACAATATATTTCCAGTGGCATTCGCAATAGTTGACGGTGAAACTGCCGCGGCTTGGAGTTTCTTTCTAAGAAATCTCCGAGAACATGTTGCTCCTCAACCTGACCTCTGTTTAATCTCTGATAGGCACGCTTCCATTGAGAGTGCTTATAACAATCCAGCAAACGGATGGCATGACCCACCATCAACTCATGTGTATTGTATTCGCCACATCGCCCAGAACTTCATGCGGGAGATCAAGGATAGGCAGATCAGGAAGGCCCTGGTCAATGCTGGTTATGCATTTACCCAACCTACATTCCAACATTATCGGAGTGAGATTGTACTGACAAATCCAGATGCGGGAACTTGGATAGATAACCTTTCCAGGGAGAAATGGACAAGGGCTTATGACAAAGGCGTATGATGAGGCCACATGATGACAAATCTGGTAGAACCCATGAATGGAGTTTTCAAAGGCATTCGTAACCTTCCTGTCACTGCACTAGTGGAGGCAACCTACTTTAAGATGACTTCGCTATTCTCAACGAGAGGCAAGAAGTGGAGTGATGTTAGACAATCGGGTTAATTGTTTAGTGATAGTTGCATGAAATTTATGCAAGAGCAATCGCCAAAAGCAAACACTCATCAAGTAACTGCTTTCGATCGACTCAACCGCACCTTCAGTGTTCGCGAAACAATTGACCATAATGAGGGTTTGCCAAGACAACAATATCGGGTTCTGCTAGACGACCATTGGTGCGACTGTGGAAAGTTTCAAGCTTTCCGTATGCCTTGCTCACATGTCATAGCGGCATGTGCATTTGTGCACCGCGACGCAATATCACTACTGTCTCCAATTTACAAGGCTCAAACATTGCTCCAAGTTTATAGTGCTGCGTTTCCAGTGGTAGCCAAGGAGGATTACTGGCCTGAGTATGATGGGGAGGTAGTTTGGCATAATGACGCAATGCGGCGAAAGAAAAAGGGTCGCCCCAGTAGTACGCGAATTAGAACCGAAATGGACGTCCACGACAAAATGGAAAGGAAATGCAGCATTTGTCGTCAGGTGAGGCACAATAAAAAAAATGTCCTAGTCGTGGCTCGACCTCGTCGCAAGTTTAATCTACTTTGTAATTTATTTTTACAATGTATCAATTTCGTTTACCACCTCTTGTAACCTTTCTTTAGTCTTTCATCAATAAAGTGTACTTTATTAAAAAACTGAAATCGACAACGCAAACATTATTTAGGGTTAATAAGAATTTTACGAAATCGATTTATCGGACGTTTTTACGAAAATAAAAGACCGGAATCAAAAACTTTGCGCGAAAAAACACAAAAGGGATTATTTTTTTTAAAAAAAATACCCCAACACATAGGAGCCAAATGAAATGGCGCCTATGTGTTGTACCATGCCCTTATGCGCCAAATGGTTTGGCTACATATTTTTTGCCCTAATTTTTTAGTGTATGCGCCAAATGGTTTGACTTGTAGTCCACTAATGTGCCATTTCAATTGGCGCATTCACCTTTCCGGTATCCCAAACCTAGACACTTTGGTAAATAATCTGAAATTTTGGTTTTTTTTAATATTTTTTAAAACATGGTTATTTAATTTTTTTTTCTATATGAGTAGTCTTACTCATTTATTTCTTCATAGATTTATGTATTATTTACAATTAGAATAATACATTTTTTTTTAATCCTTAAAATGTTTAAGAAATATAAACATGTAGTATTAAAATGAATACATTTGTAATAAATATTATTCATAGCAGGAAAAATAATCATTTTTGTAGACAATCAACAAAATCGTATACTTTTTTCATTAAAAACAATAATCATATATATGTTTAATCCAAACAAAATTGGGGAAATACATTAGTATTTATTAAATTTATTCTTTAAATACCCACATCATTATTGACAGGGAATTATACGTTTAGAAATAACATACAATTATTTTTTCAATTTATTCTTCCTTTGGCTCACAATTACATCGAAAAATATGGCACTTCATGACATAACCTTCACGACATTTAAAATTGGGATCACAATCTTCAAGCTTGTAGCAGAACAATTTCTCTATGGTGTCAAATAAAAATAAAGGAATATTGTTAAAAAGATATTAATAATTATGTATATGATAAAGAAGATAACTTAAAATAGCTATGAAGAATAACTTACTATCACTGGTTACAAGAATAATTAGAGAAAGAATGATGAATAAAGCACAAAAAAACTTGAGAGCTTTAGTCATTTTTCTCTCTCTTTTGCATATGATAAATAGAAAATAGGTTTTATCTTTTTATAAGTAAAAATTCATGCACTATTAACTTCAATTTAATAGTTTTAAGTGTATACAAAATTGCAAGAAGTCACTCATAAATAAAGAATTATTGTAAGTGTCTCTTTGATCACTGAAGCTTTGTGAAAATATCATATTAAACGTTTGATGCTTATTAGAGGTTATTCTTTGTTTTATTCTGAAGTTTCATTATACAGGTGTATTTTAATGTTTCTTTTAACCTTTCAAGACAAATGATAGTGCTAAATGAGAAATAGTAGTGCTAAAGATGAAAATAATAGTTGTAGTTGGGATGATAAAATCCCATTGGTGAAATTTATGTATATGTATTCCATTTACTTTTTTTTGTTAAATTTAATTCAATAAAATTTACATTTTTACATTTAATTTTTATTGGATTAAATTTTAAAAAAAAAACATTTTATTAAATTTAAATTAATAAAATTTACATTTCTACATCCGAATTCAATAAAAGATTTTCTACAAGGATTCACATTTCAAGAGAATGTGACAAATCAAACTTTTGGACATCAATTTAACTCAAGCATTGTCACAAATATTCTTGTAACATCAAGTTCCATATAATCACTGTCAAAAACTTGGGTGCTTCCAAGTTATATTAATCCTCCAACTGACCTTCTGAATAGCCAATTTGCCAATTTGCATTAAGGAAGGGTGTATCAGACAACGTACAACAAGCATGTACGTTACAATGGCATACAAACGAGCTTGGCTCATAAGGCAAATAGATTATCGGAGTAATGACTTGGGGACAGGGGAATCGCTCTAGTCAACAGGGAAAGCCACCCGAAACCAGCAAACAACAAGCTTTAGCTAACGGGAAAAGCCATCCGAAGCAAACAAACCGACCAAAGGCAAAGAAGTCTGGAAAACTTCGAGTAAGCTGCCACCAACAACAATACGAGTCAGAAAGTCTAATCATCTGACATAATCATCAAGAATCGGTGTGAAAGTGCGTCTCGAATCGAAATCTACGCTCGTACACATCCAAAACACCTGCAAGAAACAATATAATCCAGACAAGCAATGGAAAAATAGAATCATTGTCGAAAGATGTTGTGTCCCACGAATAAAGTGGAGCACGACGCGCACGCGTCTATCAAAAGCGTCCCTTGAAGCCTTGCACAAGCTAGAAAATTCGTTAGAAATAATAAGCACTTTGCAACCGATATTGCACAACCGAATCGTAAGCTAAATTGAGAATGAGTCATGAAGGCGTAAGGATAAAACATGCATCGGAAGCATAAAAGTGAATATGGGACAGCATTGTATTACATGAGGGAAATCATAAAAAAAAACACCGGAAGTGCACAAAACACAATCACAAAAATGCACAACCAGATAGATTATATCATCCCACAAGATAGTACATCTCACAAGCTTCCCAACGATATAAAGAATGCGTCAAACGGAGTTACGAGTCAAAAGATAAGAATTTTTGAAGTTGAAAATAATTCTGCCTACATTCAGTGGTAACCGGTTACTTGAAATGAGGTAACCGGTTACCTCAGCACAGAAGTGAAAAAGAAGAGGAAAATGTTCATTGGTAACCGGTTACCTGAAATGAGGTAGCCGGTTACCTCAGAAATTTTAGTACAAAAAGTTGAAAAACAGGGCAGGTAACCGGTTACTCTAGACATGGTAGCCGGTTACGTGAAAAAACAGGCAGGTAACTGGTTACCTCAGACATGGTAACCAGTTACCGTAGAGTCAGAGGCAACAATATTGAAGACAAACTTCCAGGTAACTGATTACCGCAGACATGGTAACCGGTTACCTCAAGTCAGAAGCACAAAAACAACAAATTACATCATTCGAAAGCAATCTACTCATGCATTGATCAAGAGGCTTTGGCATACACGAATTTATATCAATTAACACATCATTTTAAGCATCAAATAGCCATAATCAAGCATCAATTTCCATGGAATTCACCAACTATCATGCAACAATTCTCATGCAAGCATTATCACAAACATCTAAGGCACGAAACTTGCAACAACATTAGATCTAGCACTTCAATTCATGTGATCATCAACAAATCTTAGATCTAACATCTTGAATCAACATTTAATCATCAGCAACATCAATTATCAACAATCTCAATTAGATCTAACAATCTACATCATACTATCATCAACAATTAAGCACTTAATTCAAGATTCAAACACTAACCGAAAATGGAGATCGAAGCGATGCGCAAACACAAATGCGAATCGAAGATGAGAATGCGAATCCGAAAGAAAATAGGGAGAGAGTGGGGCGTGACACTTGAGGAGGGAGGAGGAAGATGAAAAATCTGGAGAATCAACCTTCGTGTTCTTGATGAGATTGTTGAAGATCTGAAGAAAAAGAGAGTGTTTGATCCTTGAGGAAAAGAGAGAGTGTTTTGATTTTTGTTTATGGTAAAAGAAATTATGAGAACCTCCCTTTTGCAAAATGAGAATGAAAGAATATATAGAGTGGCCAAATACGCCCAATTTTCAAATCGCCCTTTCTAAGCGCGTTTCTGCAAACGAGCTCCGGCGCTCTTGAATTTTTCTATAATTTTCGATACAAAATCAGCCTTCGGGAAGACATACAAAATGTCAGGAACATCGAGACGGAGTTGCCAGTAAAATTTCAGCTCAATCGAACCAACGGTTCAGGAGTTATAATTTTTTTACAGTTTGAAAACGACATTTCAACACCACCTGCTGCCCATAAACCTCAAATTTTAAGATCTTCCTCAGAGAATTGGCTTCTGAGCCAAACACAAAAGTTGTAGAGAATTCCGAAACGATGTTGGTAACGCAAGATCCAAGCTCATACGGCCTTCCAGTTGAGAGTTACGAATTTTGCAAAGATACCATAAAACGGCTTTTCCTTTGAACTGTCTCGGAACCAGCAGAAACTCTTGATATAAAGCACATTGGAGTTTAGCAATCATCGTTTAGTTCTTCAACTGACGTCTGGTCCATTACATCATTTCACAACTAGGAAAAGAAAAACCTGTCTCCACAGTTGTTGATTTTGAAATATGGATAACCCTTGATTTCACAATGCTCCAATGGATTTATTCCACCATCCCCCTTGATCTCCTTATAACTATTTTGGAAAAGGGATCCACCGCCATGGCTGTCTGGCAGCGTTTAGTTGATATTTTTAGGACAACCAAAACTCATGTGTCGTTTCTCTTGAGGAGGGCTTCTCATCCACCTGCATGGAGGCTTTTCGTAATGTCTCTGCATATTGCCAATGTCTCAAGCAACTTTTAGATACGTTGGAGCACCTGTTAGCAATCATCGTTTAGTTCTTCAACTGACGTCTGGTTTTTCTGAGGCGTACCATAGGGTTGCTACCCTAATCCCCCAAAATAATTCGTTACCATCATTCTTTCATGTTCGCTCCATGCTCAACTTGGAGGAATTCGGTCTGGAAAAAATGCACAACACTAGTTCTCACACTTCCTTGCATACTGCTGCTCAACACAACTCCAATGACTCCTCTCAACAAAAGTACAATCGTCATCAGAACATCTGCTCAGGATCAATCCGCAATCACAATAATCAAAACCAAAATAGAGGGTGTGGACAACATGGTGTTTCACGCTTTGATGGTCCCCCGACAGGAACTCCCTCTCAGCCATGGCAGCAGTATCTATCCTGATCTCCTTGGGTTTGAAATTCTGGTGACAGCAGACTCAGATGTCATATAAGGATGTCGTGACATCTGATCTGACATTATAAAAACAGACAAGGTAGGAGTACAAATAACAGTGCAGGAAAACAATAAAAGCACAACAGAATTGTTAACCCAGTTCGGTCTAACTACTTACTCTGGGGGCTACCAAGCCAGGAAGAAGATTCCACTATCAGTAGTACTATTTTATGTAAACAACCTCTGGTTTACAGATAAACAACCTCTGGTTTACCTAGTCACTACCCAATGCAACCTTTATCTTAGAACTCCATCCAAGACAAGAGAACCTCTGCTCACTCCCTAGTGATACCTAATTGTTACAACCCTGTAACAGCTATTTAAAAAATCAACAAGAAAAAATTACTTGATCTTTGCTTAACAGCTTCGATCAAGAAACAAATCTCTCAACTCTTACCTAAAGGATTCGAGTGAGAATAATACTTCTCTCACCTACAGGTTTTGAGAAGAACATGGCAGCCACCCCACAACTCAGGTGGTCTACCTTAACAAACCCTAATGTTTACATCTTTTCAATACTCGACTTGCTTACAAACTAGGGTACAAAGCTTTCTATTTATAACCTATTCCCAACTGGACTTGGGCTTACAATCACAGCTATATTTGCTGTTACAAATCAGCAGAAATCTTCTGCTAAAAGAAAGGTCTTCAATCATAAGTTTCCTAAATTGTCTCCACATGTAGAAACTACACAATCTTTAATATTCTGACTTGATTCTTTTGACCTTTAAATCTACGCCAAATAGGATTACATAATATTCCATAGAATATTCTACATCTGTTAATTACATATTGAATCTTCACATTCCAGCTTCAGCAGGCGCAATATCACATAAGACATGATGTCACAGAACATGTCTTAACATTCTGTAATACGGTGGGAGAACTGACTTTAAAGAAATGTCGCGGTTAAGCAAGAGTCGCCACCGACTTTTATTTTATCCAATTTATAGAAAGGCTAAAAGAACAGAAAAAAACCTTTTTGAAAGAGATTGAGTTCGGGGGGTAAGTTATATAAAGGGAAGGTGTAAGCACCCTTTATATCCATGGGCTCTTAATTGCTTAGTTCACTTTGTTTGTTTGAAAATGTTTGAAGTGAAAAAGGATTTGAATAAGGACTTTAGCTTGTAAAATAAGCGTAGCCTTTTCAAAGGTTTTTGAAAAGATAGTGTAAAAGAAAGTTTTGAATTTAAACCAGAGCAAGCAATTAAAAGCAATTACCCTTAAGTTAAAAGTTTTTGTTCTTTAAGACTTTAATGGGAAAGGGCTATCCATACCATAAAGAGGGCAGGTAGTCCTTTCATTGGATTTAAAAAGGGTCATCGAAATTATCGTTCGCCACAAGACTGTCCCTGCCATAAAGAGGGCAGGTAGTCTAAGGGAAGGATATAATAGTCATTTTTAGGCAACCAATGAGGATACCTCAGCAATCGAAAGGGACTATCATCATTATATCGTAGGCAACCTCGAGGGACAAGATCATATAACCGAAGGCAACATCGAAGGGACTTATGATCTTTAGTGATGATAATGAACTGAGGGCAACATTTGCTAAGGTATCCTCGTATCCGAGGGACTTGACTATTCTGTTTAAATTGAAAGGCAACAGGCAGCATAAGAAGGGTTACCATAAAGGTGTGTGTGGAACAATCAGGTGATTCAATTCAGATATATTATCTTGTAAGGTTTAATGATTCTAAATTCAATTCAAGGTTTTCACTCTCTATATTACTAACCACGCAGTTAATTGTACAAGAAATAAGGCAGAAAAATAAACCCTAATTAACTATTACATCCTGTGAGCAGTTACATAATAAGGTAAAAAAATTGTGGGAATACCACAAGAAATAATTAAGTAGATGATAAACCTACAAAAAATCAAGTGATAGTGATAGAAAGCAATTTATAATAGGCAAAATAAAATCAGGGTTAGAAGGCAAAAGGTTAATACCAAAAATAATGTTAATAATAGAATCCTAAAATCGTCAAACCCTAATAACATTGACCTAAAGTGACCTGGAAACCCTAATTTGATTAACCTAAAGTTAGCCTAAAATTAGTTAACACTAAATTAAAATCAAAATTTTAACCTAAATTAATTATTTAACCAAATTATCTAAGTTAATTATCTAAATAAAAAACTAAATTAATGTTATTAATTAAACCTAAACCAATTACTAAGTTTACTAAATTATTAACATAATTTTCTAATTAACCTAAATTAATTATTTAATTATCCTAAACTAATTTATTTAAAAATAGTTTAACGTTTTTTGGAAAAGAAAATTAAATGAGAAAATAAAATAAAAGAAAAAAAACAGCATAAAACAAAAACCTGGGCGTCTGGTTCTATGTGGTGTCCTCTGAAGGATAGAAAAACACATAGAAAGGGGGGGGGGGGGTTTGAATAAGTGTAGCTTTAAAACTTGTAAGATAAAAACTATTTGCACAATGATTTTTATCCTGGTTCGTTGTTAACTAAACTACTCCAGTCCACCCCCTTGGAGTGATTTACCTCACCTGAGGATTTAATCCACTAATCACACGAGATTACAATGGTTTTCCACTTAGCCAACTGCTAAGTCTTCTAGAGTATACTGATCACAACTTGATCACTCTAGGAACAATCTGCTTAGATACCTTTTAAGACTTTCTAGAGTATACTGATCAACAACCTCATCACTCTAGTTCTTACAACTTAATGTAAACAAATTCTAAGAGTTACAATGCTTCTTATAAAGCTATTATCACAACTGTGATTTTCTCTTAAGTTTAAGCTTAAATCTCACTAAGATATTACAACAGCAATGTAGTGAATTTGATGAAGTTTGAGAGCTTTGTATTTGAACAGCGTTTCTGCAAGTTGGTTCAGAGTTCGTAAATCGTAAGTCGTAACCTTGCTTCTCATCAGAACTTCATATTTATAGGTGCTTGAGAAGATGACCGTTGGGAGCATTTAATGATTTGCGTAATCCGTACAGCATTGCATTTAATGTTTCACTCTTTAGTCAACTACCTCGAGCCTTGTTTTCGCTGTGTCTACTGACGTTGCCTTTAATAGCTTCTAACGTTCCTTTTGTCAGTCAGCGTAGCCTGCCAGTCTAGTACTTGCTTCTGATCTGATGTTTGTGTAAATAACGTTTGAATATCATCAGAGTCAAACAGCTTGGTGCAGAGCATCTTCTTGTCTTCTGACCTTGAGGTGCTTTTGAGCGTGATACCATGAGAACTTCAGTGCTTCTGCTTCTAATCTTAAGTTCTTCTGATGCTTTCATAGACCCATGTTCTGATTCTGCTTGACCATCTTCTGATGTCTTGCCAGACCATGTTCTGCTGTTGCATGCTGAACCTTCTGAGTCAGTGCTTCTTGTGCTGATTTTGTGCATACTCTTTACATAATTCCTGAAATGGAAATTGCATAGTATTAGAGTACCACATTATCTCATACAAAATTCATATGCTTGTTATCATCAAAACTAAGAATATTGATCAGAACAAATCTTGTTCTAACAATCTCCCCCTTTTTGATGATGACAAAAACATATATAAATGATATGAATTTGCGATCAGAATATCAGACGGCTAAAGACAATTACACAGCTATAGCATAAGCATATAAACATAGTGTGTGAATATGTCTCACCCTGAGATTAACAATCTCCCCCTGAGATAAATAATCTCCCCCTGAAATAAATACTGGAAGAAATTTATAAATAAAGGACTTCCCTGAGTATTTTCCATTTCAGTTGAGACGATCACATATGCTTAGATCTTCAGATCATTCACAGCTTCTGATTCTTGCTTCCATAGGACAGCTTCAGAACTTGAATTTCTTCGATCTTCAGAACATTCATAGCTTCTGATTCTTGCTTCCATTGGACAGCTTCAGAACTTGAATTTCTTCTTGAATCATTGCATGCTAGATTGTATCAGAACATTATTGAATGTACCAGAGCATCATCAGAGCATCTCTACATCCTGAAATGTTACAGAACAAGCTAAACGACAAAAGTCAGCATGATTGAATCAGAACATAAAATATGTATCAGAACATATAATTATGTATTAGAGCAAACAATAATGTTTCAGAGCATATTTTAGAACTAAAAACATGCATCAGAACATATAAGGAATAAGAATGAGTTAGAGCATATTCTATCATCAGAATATCAGAACATTCTTCCTTCTTGCTTCTGGTCTTGAAGCTTTACAGCACTTAGCTTGCTTTAAGTTCCATGAGCTTGATTCCATACAGAATTGCTTTTCCACATGTCTTTTCTTCTCATGTTGAGCTTTTAAGAAGATCTTCACTTCCTGCAAAACACTCAAAGACATAGAACTTGCAAGTTCTGTTAGAAATGTGGAGACTTTCTCCCAGCAACTGATAATATAAATCAGATCATTTATCACATTTTCTCCCCCTTTTTGTCATAACATCAAAAAACATAAAAGATTCAGATGAAAAACAAACAATATGAGAGAAGGAAAGATAATATTCATTGATTTGCAAAAAGATTGTCAGAAGTACAAAAGTACATGGAAGATGCATAAAAAACAGATGCAGCAAACAAAGAAAACAATCTAAGACACAAAGACTAAGATGACCCTAGCTTGGACATGATCTTGGCCAGCATGTCATTGTTAGAACAAGAATTGTTCTGATCAATAATCTTAGTTTTGATGATAACAATGTATATGAATTTTGCTCAAGATAATGTGGTACTCTAATCCTATGCAATTTCCCTTTCAGGAAATATATAAAGAGTATGCACAAATCAGCGCTAACAAGCTTTGACTCAGAAGGTTCAGTATGCAACTTCAGCACATGGTCTGACAAGACATCAGAAGATGGTCAAGCAGAATCAGAACATGGTCTATTAGAAGCATCAGAAGAACTTGAGTTCAGAAGCAGAAGCACTAAAGTCATGGAATCACGCTCAGAAGCATATCAAGATCAGAAGATCAGAAGATGCTCTGCACCAAGTTGTTTGTACTCTGATGATTTTCAACGTAGTATTTACAAAGAACAAATCAGAATCAAGTACTAGATGGCAGGCTACGCTGACTGACAAAAGGAACGTTAGAAGCTATTAAAGGCAATGTCAGTAGTCACAGCAAAAGCAAGGCTCGAGGTAGTTGACAAAACAGTGAAACATTAAATGCAATGCTGTACGGAATACGCAAAGCATTAAATGCTCCCAACGGTCATCTTCTCAAAACGCCTATATAAATGAAGTTCTGATGAGAAGCAAGGTTACCAATTCTTAACAATTTCTGTGAATATTAACTTGCTGAAACGCTGTTCAACTCAAAGCTCAGAAACTTCATCTTCAACCTCACTACATTGCTGTTGTAATATATTAGTGAGATTAAGCTTAAACGTTAAGAGAAATATCACTGTTGTGATTATAGCTTTTCAGAAGCAATTGTAATACTCTTAGAATTGATTACATTAATTTGTAAGTAACTAGAGTGATCAAGTGTTGATCAGGATACTCTAGGAAGTCTTAGCTTGTGTCTAAGCAGTTGTAATTAGAGTGATCACGTGGTGGTCAGGATACTCTAAGAAAGTCTTAGCTTGTGTCTAAGCAGTTGTTCCTAGAGTGATCAAATTGTGATCAGAAGACTCTAGAAGACTTAGAAGTTGTCTAAGTGGAAAACCATTGTAATCTCGTGTGATTAGTGGATTAAATCCTCAGTGAGGTAAATCACCTTGTATAGGGTGGACTGGAGTAGTTTAGTTAACAACGAACCAGGATAAAAATACTTGTGCAAATTATTTTTATCTTACGAGTTATTGAAACTACACTTATTCAATCTAAGTGTTTTTCTATCCTTCAGTCATGAATCCCATTGTTGCTCTCAGTCTGCCTCTCCATGAAGGTGCGGAACTTAGCATTGATCGTTCGTTGCTCATCCATGCGAGAAGATAGCTCAGCCTGGTTCTTCTGAATAACTTCCAGAGTCTTCGCGAGACGAGAAGGTTCATCAGAAGAAGCTTCACAACTTCTGTCCAGAGGGATAGCATTCTGAACCGCAGCTTCCATAGTCAGATCATCACCTAGATTTTCCTCAACAGGAATAGTTTCAGCAGGATGATCTTCAGCATCTGCTTCTTCCATAGAAGCATCTCCATATTCTGCAAGAATCTCCATTCTCAAGAGCCTGAAGAATGGCAGCAAGATTCCTAGGGGCAGAAGGATCTTCAACTTCTGGAGGATCAGCAACTTCTGGGATGACTGATCAGTGGTTTTTACACATATATTTATCGTTTATTTGTTATCTTTGATTAATATTATTAAGAGTTTTATAGCATTCTTCTTTATTTTATGCGTTGGTTGTGTGTTTTTGTGTTTTCAGACTCAGAGGAATAAAATAGGACAAATCAGGACGAAAAAAATGCAAAATTCGGAGTTTCGGAAAAGTTTTTAGCATGCTTCAGTAGGTGCAACACGGCCACCCGTGTCAGGCAACACGGGTCGTGTCAGCCAATACGTTGATTGATCAGTTTTCACTAAATAGTTCATAACTTGAGCTACGGGAATCAGATCGACGCGTTCTAATATTCGTTGGAAAGCTAAGAGAAAGAGCTACATTTCTATGATGATTTCAAAAGGTGATAAAGAAGTTAGAAGCCTCGAAAAATTCATGAGAGTTGTGTTATTTTGCCAAATAGCTGACCTGTAAGGGTGTTTTAGGTATTTCCGACCGACTTAAATGACTGTCAGCTATTTAACCAAGTTTTGAAGAAGAATTAGGGGACTTTTTGGCAAGGAGAAGACAAGATTGAAGATTGGAGAAAACAAGGGTTTGGGAGAGAAGAAGGTCTTCATGAACGGAAGCGATTGAAGATCAACTTTCATCTCAATTCTTGTAATGTATCTATTTTATATTTTGTTTTCTTTGAACAATATGAGTAACTAAACCCTAATGCTAGGGGGTGTCCCTGATTTGATTATGTAATGATTTTGAATTCCTAAGTTCTTTAATAGATTTGTTTTCTTATTCAATTTAATTGTACAAGGTTTTTATGCTTTCTTTGTCGGACAAACAAGATTGATTTACGGTTAACAACCAGCTGGACAACGGTTGTTAAGGTTTTTGTACGATTAGACTATAGTAGATATCACCTAGGACTAGGGATACCCTATAGTTTCCGGTTAACTCTTGATAACATAAAGGCTTGATTTCATCATAATTCTCTAAGGACTTAGGATTTAGGATGAATGTTCAAAGGTTTTCCCACTAAGGACTTAGGGGAAAATAATCTAAAGGGCGGTAATTAAAGGTTATGAACTTGTTGAAGAGATCTAAATCCAAGGTTATTACAGGAACAATCACACACTATACCCCTAGCATAATACTCATATTTGTCAAAAAGCCAATTTACTTTTCTGCTTATTTTAATTATTGTTTAGTCACAATTTGCAAACACAACCCCAACATTAGTTTTTGTTTAATTAAACTACAATTTGAACTCAATATTACTACGCAGTCCTTGAGATCGACATTCGGGGAATTTCCCTATTATTACTACAGAGGCAAAATAGTACACTTGCTATTTTACCGATCAAGTTTTTGGCGCCGTTGCCGGGGATTGCCAAAATATAGAGTTTTGATTTTAGTTCAATTGAAATTTTGTTGCTCGTCAACTAAAATTTTGTTTTTTGTTTTTGCTTATTTGAATTTGATTTTATTATAAAAAAGAAAAAAAAATTCAAATTATTTTTTCTTCATGAATTCTTCTATACTTTGCTACTAACAAATTGTCTGAGTTTTGTAGCTATGTATTGTTTTGATACATTGCCACCTGTATCTCCTGCATGTTGGTCGCCTGATTTGGGAGCCACTTTGGAAGAGGCGACTAAAATTTTTAAAGCATATAAGAAGGAGGTAAGAATCCTTATGAATGAATGTAAGGAAGCTAACTTTTATCCAGATAGGTTTATTTGGAGAAAGTTAGACTTGGAAGAAGAGTATGTGGAACCAGAAGAAAAATGCATAACATCAGATGAAGAGGATGCAGTGAGAATAGAAGAATTTGAGGTAAAAAAGAAATATGGGGAAAAAGAAATAAGGAAACCTGAAGATGATCTAGTTTTGGATGAAACCACAAATTTAACAATTTGTGAAGATGTGGTTATCCAACAAGAAAATCTTCAACAAAAGAGTATCCCCAAGAACTATTTTTGCAACAAGGCAGATGAAAGACAAGAAATTGACAAAGTATTGGAAGACATTTATGCCTTGTTCAATAAAATCAAGCTAAAAAGGATTTGGCAGCAACATCATCAGTACTTTAAGTTCATGGGATTGCTACCAAACAAAAGAAAGAAAAAAGATGATGTGTTCTTTGTGTCATATATGCCACCCTAATAAGGGGAATGGACCGTCGAGCCATGCGACGTTAAACGAAGCGCTTCGTGGGAGGCAAGCCACGCTTTCAATAACGTAATTTCTTTTTGTGTTTGCTTATTTTTTGTTTCAGGAAATAAAAAGGGGGACTTTCTGGTGAATGCTAGGAAGCTGCAGTTAGAGTTGCACTACCCTCTGTGAGTCACCCCTCTCGGGCTTGTTCTGAAACATTAGGGCCAATGTTTAGTTCAAGTTTGGGGGAGGATTTACTCTTGCATTTTTCTTTTTATGTTTTTGTTATGATGTGTAAAACCAAACATTGAGTTCTTCCCAAATTTTGACCGAAATTTTAATTTTTGTTGAAGAGTTTTGATCTTAAAGAGCGATCGGGAATAGTATATAGAGATGAAGGGAGGATTGTTTGAGGACAGGAAGTTCGGAATAATGTGACAAGAAGAGGTTTGTGTAAACACCCTTGGTTCCCTAACAGAAATACGAGTCTAACGTGTAGATTTGCACCATAGTACTTGTCTCCTGAGAAGTACTCCTCGAGTAGTTTATTGATACAGTCTGGCATAATTCAGATTCACGTGTATGATGACTGGTTGAGAAAAAAAAGATATAAAATTGGCACCAAATGATGGAAAGGCGGTAAAAGGCAATCGGCTCGCTAAGTTGGATGACCCTCACCCGGTCATTCAGCCCAAAGGAGATTGATCCCCAAACGTCGTCCAAAAGGACAATATATAACTGCAAAGTTTGAAAATTTCATCGGTTATTAAAAGTAGCAAATGCTGCTAGTTTGGTGCCAGAAGAAGAAAATAAAATTCCCTGATTTGTCTCATGCAGGTGATGATTATTCTAAGAAATGCAGTGCCTTAATATGATTGTTTGAATGAAAAAGGAGGAAAATCGGAAAGAGACTTAAGTGCAAAGCATAGTTGGAGAGGTATCCGAAAGGGGAGCTTGAGGTTTAATGTTGTAACAGAAACTTGTCGCGTCATGTGAATGCCGAACCAACTGTCTCATGAGTAATACAAACGGATATCTCACGTATGAACACCGGTGTGCTTTGAAGGTCATTAACTTTTATAATTGTCGCTTGAGGTCAAGCAACGGTTTAAGTTTGGGGGAGTTTGATCAGTGGTTTTTACACATATATTTATCGTTTATTTTAGTTATCTTTGATTAATATTATTAAGAGTTTTATAGCATTCTTCTTTATTTTATGCGTTGGTTGTGTGTTTTAGTGTTTTCAGACTCAGAGGAATAAAATAGGACAAATCAGGACGAAAAAGTGCAAAATTCGGAGTTTCGGAAAAGTTTTTAGCATGCTTCAGTAGGTGCAACACGGCCACCCGTGTCAGGCAACACGGGTCGTGTCAGCCAATACGCTGATTGATCAGTTTTCACTAAATAGTTCATAACTTGAGCTACGGGAATCGGATCGACGCGTTCTAATATTCGTTGGAAAGCTAAGAGAAAGAGCTACATTTCTATGATGATTTCAAAAGGTGATAAAGAAGTTAGAAGCCTCGAAAAATTCATGAGAGTTGTGTTATTTTGCCAAATAGCTGACCTGTAAGGGTGTTTTAGGTATTTCCGACCGACTTAAATGACTGTCAGCTATTTAACCAAGTTTTGAAGAAGAATTAGGGGACTTTTTGGCAAGGAGAAGACAAGATTGAAGATTGGAGAAAACAAGGGTTTGGGAGAGAAGAAGGTCTTCATGAACGGAAGCGATTGAAGATCAACTTTCATCTCAATTCTTGTAATGTATCTATTTTATATTTTGTTTTCTTTGAACAATATGAGTAACTAAACCCTAATGCTAGGGGGTGTCCCTGATTTGATTATGTAATGATTTTGAATTCCTAAGTTCTTTAATAGATTTGTTTTCTTATTCAATTTAATTGTACAAGGTTTTTATGCTTTCTTTGTCGGACAAACAAGATTGATTTACGGTTAACAACCAGCTGGACAACGGTTGTTAAGGTTTTTGTACGATTAGACTATAGTAGATATCACCTAGGACTAGGGATACCCTATAGTTACCGGTTAACTCTTGATAACATAAAGGCTTGATTTCATCATAATTCTCTAAGGACTTAGGATTTAGGATGAATGTTCAAAGGTTTTCCCACTAAGGACTTAGGGGAAAATAATCTAAAGGGCGGTAATTAAAGGTTATGAACTTGTTGAAGAGATCTAAATCCAAGGTTATTACAGGAACAATCACACACTATACCCCTAGCATAATACTCATATTTGTCAAAAAGCCAATTTACTTTTCTGCTTATTTTAATTATTGTTTAGTCACAATTTGCAAACACAACCCCAACATTAGTTTTTGTTTAATTAAACTACAATTTGAACTCAATATTACTACGCAGTCCTTGAGATCGACATTCGGGGAATTTCCCTATTATTACTACAGAGGCAAAATAGTACACTTGCTATTTTACCGATCAAGTTTTTGGCGCCGTTGTCGGGGATTGCCAAAATATAGAGTTTTGATTTTAGTTCAATTGAAATTTTGTTGCTCGTCAACTAAAATTTTGTTTTTTGTTTTTGCTTATTTGAATTTGATTTTATTATAAAAAAGAAAAAAAATTCAAATTATTTTTTCTTCATGAATTCTTCTATACTTTGCTACTAACAAATTGTCTGAGTTTTGTAGCTATGTATTGTTTTGATACATTGCTACTAACAAATTGTCTCAGGTTTTCTTTTGTTATTCGCTGCTGTTTACGGATCATAATCCGTTTGGTATTGATCTCGTTTCATTTTATCTTTTCCCGCATTTTATTGCTTTCATTCATCCTTTAACATGAGAAGTAGGACTTAGGCATTCATCTGGCCAAGCCCTCGAAAGAGGCTCTGTTTTTGTTGGTATGTTTATATTTGTACTTTGCGGCAAGGAGTCACAATGTAATAAGACCTTTAAAGGCACTCCGTTAAGTCCTCATGGAAGGCATGCGGAAAGGGTTAGCAATCAACCCCCGCACAGTCTCATCGAGTCCGTTCAGTAAGCGCATGTTATGCGTTGCTTGCTTCTGAACTAGCATAAGATCATGTTATCGAGTATGTCGGGTAAAGGGTCCATGCAATCGGACCCACACATTTCCTAGCTCACGTCGACCAACGTTGATGCTCGGTGTATGCACGCACCGTTTTCCTTTTAGATCTATGACGGCTTGGTTGATGAGAGGGATTCGCTCTTCTTGTCTATGGCTCGATCGCTTTGCGCGAGGTCTAATGCTTGGTTGACTCGGGTGATCCGCTCCTCTTGGCTATGGCGGAACCGCTTTTCTACTACTCGGCCTGCGCCGGTGGTTTTGTTTGCTTTACGAGCGGAGCTCGTTTGTGTGATATTCTTGTGTGTTGTTTTTGTTTTCCCCCATAGGTTGTTAGCTTAGTTTAGACTTGTACCCTTTGTATGACAACATAGGTAGCAAGCTTTACCCCTTAGCTTAGGTTTTCCTCATGCATTCTGTAGCAACCTGCCCTAAAAATAAAGACTTTTAGAGTCGCCACCTATTCTACCAGGGCGAATAGGAAACCCTACGCAGTTAAGAGATCGGGGTAAGATTATTATAATCAGGTCGAGGGAAGGTGTTAGGCACCCTTGACCCTTTCCCAAGGTTTTGAGTTAAGGTAACAGTTTTATGGCTAAATATTCAAGTTTAATAGCTAAGGAAATGAAAAGGGCGAAAAGTGAGATTTGAACTGAATGGAGGTTTTAGGGAAGGGGACTCGCCTTGTTACCAAGTGCCTACGTATCTCCTTATGGAGAATCAGAGTCAATGTAGTTCGGGCACAGGGTTGTACGCCTTAGAATTGATTATGAAATTGTTTTGAGGGCTTTTTGAATGGCCTATCGTAGTTTTGAAATGCGAAGTTCACAAGGTATTTTGAATTACCTTATCGTAGTTTTGAAAATCGCAGTATTGAAGAGATGAATTTTTGAGTGTTTTAAATGGCGTACAACCTTGGTTTAATATGTTTTTGTTAGGTGCGATGATCAATAGATTTGATCATTATAATTAACGAATTAGATAATGTATTGCTGGTTATTCTGACCGATAGGTTCGATCGTCACGAACAGCAAATAAAGTGTATTTTAATTTTAAAATTATGAATTCACCATTATCTCTCATAACCAATGGATTTGGCTATTACATGATAACGAATTCCATTACCTGTGTTTTATTATTTTATCTCTCGCCAATGCGACTAATGGATTTAGTCGGATCGAGGAGAGAATTAGACAATAATTAGTTAAATCAGGATTAATGTTAATAAAATAAATTAATTAGATTAAATTTATTTCTCGCCAATGCGACCAATAAGTATAGTCGGATCAAGGAGAAAATTAAATCCTAATGCTTTGACCAAGTGGCTAGTGGGATTGGGCAAACCCTAATACAAGGAAAATTGGCAAAATTACTGCAAGACGCTGGGATCGAACCCAGGTCTTCTTAGTCCCCAACACATATGCTTTGCCACTACGCTGCAACCAATTCACTGTTTAACTATCACACCCAAATAATTATATACGAAACTCAAATTGAATCAAAATTTAAAATAAATCCCACGCGCCCAGCTTCGTCTTCAACCTTAGAAATTATGGAAAAAGTTTCAGACCTTTACCCACGGTTTTGGTGTGTGGCCATAGCCCTGCAATTGCCAAACTCACCATACATATTAAATAAATCCCAAATAAAATCATGATTAAATCAGAAATCAATTTCTAAACATGATAGAGCCCTTGATTTGAGTTAATTTGGTCTCTAATTACATAGCCCCCAAACTTTGAAACTAAAACCCTAGCCAGGGTAAGTCCTTCAAACCGTAACCAAAGTTAAATTAATTATCCAGAAAGCTTTTAGACATTCATATGAACTCAAAAATGCAATCGAAACTCATCCATGATACTTAAATTGATGTAACCGAGATAAAAAATATTGAGCAAACCGTAGGTGCTCCGATGATGATGCTGGGCGTCTTGGCTGTTTGTGGGGATCGAATTCCACTCAGAGAGGATCGAGGAAGCCTATGTGATGTTTGGAATGGTCTCAATTGGCCCAGAATTTCGTCGGCTATGCAGCCCGCCTCCACATCCTTCAAGCCTCAAATTATCGTTATTACGGCAGAAAAGAAAATCCCCCTGGTTGTGAAAATCATGTGCTTTTATAATGTCAATTTAGGTTTTTTCACCAATAATTCTTGATTGAATCAGATTAAATGCTGATTGAGATTTGTTGTTGTTTTTGTTTTGAAGATTTGAAGAGATATTGAGAAGCTTGCAAATCTAAACATCTGTTAATTACGCCCTTGTTTTAACTCAACCTGATTTATAAGAGAGCGGATTTGACAATAGAAATGTCAAACCCCGTGACTCTTAATTTTGAACCTTGATGGATTAACGGACGTAGATTTGATCGGGAAAATTTTGGGGTATGACAGCTGCCCCTGTTCAATCTTCTTAAACCTGAAGGGTCAAATAGGCACGTCTGCCTATCGTGATCTAAAGGTAGAAGATGATTGAACACTGAAATGCCCTGAAATTTGCATTTGTCAGGAAAAAGTTCCGTGGGAGATGGGCTTAAAGATGCCACCCAAGGTAAATACCCCTCTTTTTTGAATGTGAACCAAATGCTTTTGGAAGGAACCCCATGTTTTGATTGTAGCATGGCCTGAAAAGGAAACCTTGATTTTATGCAATGTTATGAGGCATGTGATGTATGATGTAGTGAGCTTCTCAAAATAAATGAGAGTCATGTGTATATATGCACTATGTATGAATGAGGTATGTGATCTGAATGATGCATGACTATTAGTTATGTTAGTTGAAGTATGTTAGTAACTTTGGAAAAGAAAGATAAAACCTTTGTGTGTTATTGATGATGTTTTGAAGAAGATCATTGCCGAGGGACTAACGTGATAAACCCAATTGAGGAACCCTTTGAAAAACCTTGTGATCAGGGAAAATAAATCCCTATTTGCTGCCGGAGATGATATTAGTTAGCGAGAAGATTTGAAGGAGATCACTGCCAAAGGACTAACGTGATGAATAAGCGTAGCTAGCAATAGCGAAGGCTCGCTGTTTGCTGTGTAAAAGATAATCAGTTTGCTATAGCACTAGCAAGATTTTGCAGTTTGTAGGTAACCCACTTACTATAGTCCTAGTAAGTCGTCGCGGTTGGTATACCCACTCCCTATCGTAGTTTGAGTAAGCTTATCGTAGATGGTAGGGCCCACTTACTATAGTTCTAGTAAGTCGTCGCGGTCGGCCGTACCTACTTACTATCGTAGTTTCAGCAAGTTTATCGTAGATGGTATGACCCACTTACTATAGTTCTAGTAAGTCGTCGCAGTTAGCCATACCTACTTGCTATCATAGTTGGAGTAAGCTTATCGTAGATGGTAGGGCCCACTTACTATAGTTCTAGTAAGTCGTCGCGGTCGGCCGTACCTACTTACTATCGTGGTTGGAGTAAGCTTATCCTAGATGGTATGACCCACTTACTATAGTTCTAGTAAGTCGTCGCAGTTAGCCATACCTGCTTACTATCGTAGTTGGAGTAAGCTTATCGTAGATGGTATGACCCACTTACTATAGTTCTAGTAAGTCGTCACAGTTAGCCATACCTGCTTACTATCGTAGTTTTAATTAATCCCCAAAAGGATCACTTGCTATAGCTCTAGCAAGCTCACCTGCACCAGTGGGATCCACTTGCCGTAGTTCGGACAAGTTTACCTGCATAGAAGATTGTTTGCCTGTACGAAGAAGTTTCACTTGCTTGGAGACTCACGACTCGAGGGTCGGAAAAAATAGCATGTCAAATATTCACGACTCGAGGGTCGAAAAGGAAACGATATGTTTAGAAACTCACGACTCGAGGGTCGGAAAACAAACCTATCACAACACGAGGGTTGGAAACTGGGCTTTTTGTAGTATGTGAATGCGCTAGATGATATGTATGTGCTAATGCGTATGTATATGTTTTATGAGTGAAATGAACAACAAGGTTGCTATCATCGGTAAGGTTACCGGAATATATCAATCAGGTGATTGGGGATAGACAAACAGTAAGGTTACTGCCATCGGTAAGGTTACCGGGATACGTCAATCAAGTGATTGGAAATAAACAAGCAATAAGGTTATTGTCATCGGTAAGGTTACCGGGATACGTCAATCAGGTGATTGGAGATAAACCAACAACAAGGTTACTGTCATCGGTAAGGTTACCGGGAAGCAGGTGGACAATGTGGGTTAGCACTAGAGTAATGACTTGGATGTTTTGATGTATGTGATAATGCTTATGCTCATGCATATGTTGATTGATGTAACGAGTGGATGAAATAATGTCTTCTATAAGACTACCTGAAAAGGTTTCTGGAATGGATATGAAAATTTGTCTTAAAGAAGACTACCTGAAGAGGTTCTTAGAAAGGATAAAATTTGTCTTAAAGAAGACTACCTGAAAAGTTTTTTAGCAAAGGATAAGGAATGTCTTAAAGAAGACTACCTGGAAAGGCTGAAAGATGTCTTAAAAAAGACTACCTAAAAAGGTTCTTGGATAGGACAATGAATGTCTTAGAAAAGACTACCTAGAAAGGTTCTTAGAAAAGAATGTCTTAAAGAAAACTACCTGGAAAGGTTCCTAGAAAGTATGACAATTCGTCTTAAAGAAGACTACCTGAAAAGGTTCCTAGAAAGGATGACAATTCGTCTTAAAGAAGACTACCTGAAAATGTTCCTAGAAAGGATCGTAAGATTTGTCTTAAAGAAGACTACCTAAAAAGGTGCGGTGTAATGTATCTACCAATGTATGTATGCTCCTACAAAAGGCATCCTTTTTTCAGCTTCAAGTCATCTAAAAATATTTGGTTTTGCTGATTCAGATTGGGCTCGATGTCTTGAAAGTAGAAAATATGTTACAGGTTTTTGTGTGATTCTTGACTCTTCCCTTATCTACTAGAAATTTAAGAAACAGAACACAGTTTCTCGTTCTTCCACTGAAGTCGAATACAGAGCTTTAGCTTCATTAACTTGTGAGCTTCAATTTCTTTTTCAAGACCTCTTGATCAAATTTCCTCAACCAGCTTCAGTCTATTGTGACAGCAAATCGGTGATTTATCTTGCTCACAATCCAACATTTCATGAAAGAAGTAAACATATTGAGTTAGATTGTCGTGTGGTTCGTGAGAAAATTTTGTCGAAACTTCTTCATTTATTCCCTATTTCAACTGTTGACCAGCTTGCGGATGTCTTTACCAAGCCTTTACATTCCCCTACCTTTAATTCTTTTTTGTCCAAGTTGGGTCTTTATAGTATCCAAAGTCCACCTTGAAGGGGGATATTAGCTATAGTCATGTGTATATGATAGGCTACTTTACTGTACATATTAGGTACTATACATACTTATATATTATGTATATATACTTCACCTTATAACTATTACCAGTAATGAATGTAACAGTGATTTCATTTTCTCCCTTTCTCTCTTCTTGAATATAACAAAATTTCTCTCCATGACGAGTTCTTGCATCATTGACAATTACTGTGAGACCTCGAGAGCTGTTCCTTTGACTTATTGCATATGCCTTATTGTTGTAGACATACACCACTAGATTACCTTCTACCTCATCTGTCACGACAGATCTCATCAAACACACAAAATATGAACTTTATTAGATGGATCATTGTCTAACATGCATCTTACTATTGATTTAACTCATTTATCATCATTTAGGACTTTTTGTATTTCAATTTGAATTTGCGACAATCCAATATTATTGTTACCATTTGCTCATGACAATTCACAATATTTTAATTAAAAAATCAACTTCAGTTATCACAATCTATGTGAAATTGATACGCTTGCTATTATATCATTTGCTTTTATCTCATCCTTACAAAACCGGTTGGTAAGATGAAGAGTGTCCCTCTATATATATTCTTTCAATGCTCTATCTCCAACCAATGTGAGACTTTTAGGATTTTTCTAAGCTCTTATACCATATTAGAGTTTGACCTAACTCATTTTTATAAAACCAGGTCAAACTCTAATAGCTTTTATTTGAATAACTTGCGTATATAAAAAAAAAGTTCACACAATATTTATCTAAAACTAATCTTTAGAATTGATGGAAAACTCTAAAGCCGATGATGACATCTTATTCACTATATCTTCTCCGCTGTTCAAAGATATAAACTAGTGTTGCTTATTATAAATAAAATGGATTTAATTTTTATACAACAACCAACATGTGTAAAATTTTTTTTAACATATGTATCTAATTAAATATTCTTTTGTTAGTTTCATTTCTATAAACATTTACGTAGTACAATTTGATTAAACATATGCACAAAAATATTTTATACCGTTAGGTGTATAAAACATAATCTCAATATAATATAGTGAATCTTTATATTTTTTTATTGTTATGACAAGAGTATCTTGACGTATTCAGTTTTTATATAAAAACAATTCATGCAAACCCAAAATAGTTAGTAATTGTGTAGGAATATTCTGAGAATCTTCCTTCTTTTAGATTATGCTCCGGTTGCCTCCTTCTACTCTGCCGGTTCTTTTTTAAGAAATATTCTACAAGTTTTCTTAACAATTAATAGTATTTTATAATACTACTTTTAAGAGAGAAATGTTTTATGCCTTTATCATAGTATAGATTATAGGTTGTAGAAAAAATATAATATAATTAAAAGTGTTGATAAAAAATAATTAATATAGTTAAAAATTAAAATTAAATTTATAAATAAATTAATTAATTAAATGACAAGAGAGTCTTATGACTAAAGACATAAGTAGTATTAAGAAAAATTAGTAGTGTAACTAATATGTCCATTTTATATATAAATATTTTAAATTTTATTTGAGCATATATGCATTTATTATTTTTTTTTTCATATTGTGTTGGATTTGCGTAAGATAAGACTAGATAAAATTAAAAATGATAATATTAGAGAGAGTGTTGAGTCAATATTTATAGTAGAAAAGATTGAAGAAAATAGGTTTAAGTAGTTTAAATATGTTGAGAGAAGACTTTATTGTAAGTAGAGAAAATCAAATGGAAATAAGTAAAACAATTTGAGATAGAAAAATTCCTAGAAAAGGAATATTTACTGTACTGCCACGATTTTAAAAATAATATACTTTTTGAAATGAATTTTCCTGAATGCCACACTAACATGCTCGCCCATCCATTGGCCGAGCGTACAATTTTTTTATTCACTTGTTCGTCCAATCAATGGCCAAGTGCCAAAATAAAATATAAATTTTTTGTTTTTAAGATATTTTTTTATTTTAGTGTATTTTTTTTGTTTTCTATAAAATCACTTTGTGTGACCAATCTAAAACAGAAAGAAACAAACAGGTTTCAAATCATTTAGAGACTGTATTGATTAGTATAAGAAAAAAAATCAATTTGAGATCCATTTGATCCAATTTTTAGTATTACCATAAAATCATTTAATGAAAAATGTCTTTTGAAAAAATATATTAAAGATTGTATTGTTGGTTTTTATGTACTGAAAAATTGACAAAATAATGGAATATGTTATAAAGTAATGAAAAAGAAGATGAAAAATTGACAAAATAATGGAATATGTTATAAAGTAATGAAAAAGAAGATAAAAGAGAAGAGAGAAAGATGAGAACAATTCTGTATTATTTCATGGGTGTGTCTTTTACAATGAGATTGGTCCTATTTATAGGACAATATACAGACATTGTAATAAATACAAAATATCATAAATAAGAAATAAGATGCTTGGGGGACAATCATTCAATTATTCATAACACTCCCCCTTGTATGATTGTTTTGGATATGTCTCGTTAAAATCTTACTAGGAAAAACCCATTGGGAAAAAATCTAGTGAAAGAAAAAGAGTACAATATCCTTTAAGAAAAATTAGTTTCTCCCCCTCAGCTGAACAAATTCATTTCTCCCCTCAGCTGAATGATCATTTCTTCGACGATGAAGACCAATTTGTTGAAAAGTACTACTTGGGAGTGACTTTGTGGAAAGGTCTGCAAGGTCATCACATGAACGAATTTGTAGGATGTTTATATCACCATTCTTCTAAAGATCATGAGTGAAAGAGAACTTTGGAGAGATGTGTTTTGTTCGGTCTTCTTTAATGTAACCATATTTCAATTGAGTGATGAATGCAATATTATCTTCATATATGATCGTTGTATTTGTTTTTCCATAAGACAAACTACAAGTATTTTGTATGTGTTGGATTAAGGATCTCAACCAAACACACTCTCGACTTGCCTCATGTAGTGCCAAAAGTTCTGCATGATTAGATGAAGTTGCTGCTATTGTTTGTTTCACCGATCTCCATGAAATAGCTACACCACCACATGTAAACAAATAACTTGTTTGTGATCTACCATTGTGAGGATCTAGCGAGTAACATGCATCTGCATAACCTGTTAATTTGAGTTTTGATACTTTGGTATAAAACAGACCCATGTTTATTGTACCTTTAAGATAACGAAGTATATGTTTGATTTCGTTCCAATGTCTTCATGTAGGTGAAGAACTATATTTTGCTAATAGATTTACAGCAAATGATATATCAAGACGTGTATTATTAGCAAGGTACATTCGTGCTTCAATTGCAGTGAGATATGGTACTTCAGGACCAAGCAATTATTCATCCTTTTCTCGAGGCCTGAAAGGATCTTTCTTTACATCTAATGATCTAACAATCATTGGAGTAGACAACGTGTGACATTTGTCCATATAGAAGCGTTTTAGCATTTTTTCTATATAGCATTCTTGATGTACAAATATTCCTTTATTGAAATGCTCAATTTGTAAAACTAGACATTAATTTTGTCTTTCCTAGGTTCTTCATCTCAAACTATTTCTTTAAACAATTCATAGCTTTTGGAAGCTCTTCAAGAGTTCTAACAATACTTATATTATCAACATAGACAACTATTATTGAAAATTCTTTTCCTGGTCTTTTTATAAAAATACAAGGACAAATGGAGTTATTTATATATCCCTCTCTAAGCAAATATTCACTAAGACGGTTATACCACATGTGTCCAGATTGTTTCAGCCCATAGAGAGATCCTTTCAATTTTATGGAGTAGCTTTCTCGAGATTCAGAATTATGTGTCTCTGATATATTAAATCCTTTATGGAGTTTCATGTAAATGTCACTATCAAGTGAATCATATAAATAAGATGTTTAAATATCCATCATGTTCATATTAAGCTCTTCATGTACTACAAGGCTAATAAAATATCGAAAAATTAATTGAATCCACTACATGTGGATATGTTTCATCAAAACCAATCTTAGGTATTTGTGAAAATCATTGAGCAACAAATCAGACTTTATACCATTCTTATTTTTCTTCTTCACAAAAACTCATTTATATCCCATTGATTTTACACCTTGAGGTGTTCGGACTACAGGTCCAAAATCGAGTCACTTGTAAAGTGAGTTTAAATCTTACTCAATTGAATATATATATATATATATATATATATATATATATATATATATATATATATATATATATATATATATATATATATATATATATATATATATATTGGCCAATTTTCACTTTGTCTACAATCTTTAATAGATTTTTACTCATGATCCTCTTTGCCATTTATCATATTTAGCGCTATATTGTACGAAAAATATCATTAATATCGACTTCGTGTCGGTTCCATTGTTGATCTTACCGAGCAGATCAGATGGCCAGCAACAAAGAAGGCTTAGAATCCGGGACGGTTGAGAGGGAAAAAATGGTTGTACCTGCAAGGCACTCCGATGCCAAAGTAAGTATGTGTTCAACAAGGTACAACAAAGTGAGAGGTTTTGGGGGTAAGAAAAAAATTACCTTGCCCTCTGAGGTTAGAGGGCTATTTATAGGATTGTCCCAAGTGAAATTGGCTCCGCTTTGCAAGGCGTGAATCTAGACGACGCGTGAGCTGGCTGCTATCGGGCATGAGGCTCTCTCGTACTCGGTTATGTCTGGTGTTTGCCTGGAGCAGACCGGGAGAGGTTGTCGTGCGCGTGTCCAGGGTGCCTTGGGTCGAAGGCTGGATTGGCCCAATAGGAGTGATTGGGCCGGTTCAGAACAGGAGCCCCCCTAGTCGTTGCTTCTGCTCGTGGGAGTGACGACTTAGAGGGCGTCGGTCAGAGGAGATCTTCCGGGGAAGCGGACCTGGTGTTTCCGAGGGAGATCGGTCTTGAGCTTCCGGGGAGAAGAAGGGCCAGGCCGGGAGTTAGGAAGCGTGTCGCTTCAGAGTTGCCAGCTGGGGGACGTGTCACATTTAATGCGAAATGATGTCTACCCTACTCGTAGGCTGCTAGGGTTAATGATGGCCATTCTGTTTCCCAGAGCTCGCGTGCGGCGCACGTGACGTTCTCAAGTGCTTATAAATATTAGGGGTTGTCATTTTCCCCAAACTTTTCAAATTCGTCTTCTCCGCTCTCTTCTCTCTATCGCCGATCGTGAGCTCCGCCGCAACGCTTCTTCTTCAACCTTCCTTTCTTTCTTCAAAATCCTACTCGTGAGTTCGTTTTTCCTTTTGTTTCTGGTTTTTTATGCTTTGATTTGTTTTAGAAATCGTTTGCATGTGGTTAGGGTAGACTGTTGCACCCCAAAATTTGCCCACTTATTTATTCCCCAACTGGCCCTCATCTTACATTCATGCGCATACCTCATCTAGGCCATTCATCCATTACATTCATCCATATCATGGTTACTATTCAGAATTGATAAGAAAAGAGCTTCTATGTGGGAAATTTCCTGGTTCAAAAGAGAAAGATTTGAAGTCTGATTGTATGGTATCATTTCCATTGGCATACTCCTAAAATCAGGCTTTCATTCTCTCCGAGTCAAAGCTCTGGTTAAAAGATACAAATTTCAGGTTCATCAGGGTTTTCAAATTGAGGTTTTGACCAAAGTCAACCCTGTCGACTTTTTGGTCAAAATTTAATCAGGAGATGATTTTGAGTATGAAATATGGTTGCCCTGAAGAAATATCCATTGGAGCTTCTTTGGTTGAAAATTGATTGAGAATTAGATCGGAAACAGATTAATCGGGAAGTTCATCTGAAATCGGAAAAATCAGGAAAAATTGACTTTTTGGTCAAAGTCGAAGTCAACTACTCAATTTTGAGTGTTGGTTGAAAATTTATCAAGAAAGTCAATCAAAATAAAATAATATCAGAAAATTATCAAAGTTACCAAAAATGGAAGTTAGTTGAAATGTGAAGTTACCAAAATAGAAAGGAAAAAATACTTAGAAAAATTTTGAAGATTTGGAATTGGTTGATCATGTCATTTCGTGGTTGATTTACGCAAGGATAACGGTAAAATCTCAAAACAAGTTCAACAATAAAAATGTTCATCTTATAGCATGCTAAAAGTTTGCAGTTGGAATTATGTTCAAAGGATGCTTGGATCAAAAGTTATGGAAGTCTAAAGTTGAACATTTTCATTGGAACACAAGCCAAGTTGCCAGGCAGAAATTCTGGGCACGCGTAAGCATTGTGTCAAACACATGGCGCGCCATTTTAAACATCAATTTTAAAGGTCCAAAAACCTCCTCGAGACTCATGCTTAGTGTCAAATTACTCTTTGCCATGATCTCGTTCAAACAAGCCACATAGGGTAACAATTGGGTATGTGTAGATCGAGATACAAGGCTCTAAAGTGGTGCCCTCGTAAATTTCCATTTGGGCAAGGACATGGGCCAGTTTTAAGTCACGCGCACAGGTAATGTACAGTGTCATACCATCAGGTTGCAAGCAACTTTTGAATGGGCTATAGACATATTCTCTCAAACCTTCCAACATGAAAATCACTCCACGCCATGCCCTCTTCAAGTTGGTACCAAGATTGAGTCATTTGAAAACCTATAGCTAAAGTTATTGGCACATAAAGTAGGAATCATGGGTGTTATGCTGATGAGCAATATCCAATCCTTTGCAGCCCACACATCATCACATGCAACCATTCCTATAATAACCAGGCACCATATTGCACATAAAAAGCCAATAAGAAACTTTACTACAAACTCCACACCCTTTCTCATGCAGTCTTGGAGGGAAAACATCCACCACACAACACCACACCATACACTCCATGCAACCTCGCTATGTTATATAAAGAACCAACCCCTTCACATTTGGGGAAAAGCATTCATTTTCACAGTTTCAGAAAACACACTCACTCTTTATTTTCCAGTTTTCCACTCTTCTCTCATCTCTCTCTCTCTCTCGCTTTCTCTCTCATCCCTCATCTCTCATCTCAACCACCACAAACCACCATAACAAACTAACAAACCACCATAACAAACTAACAAACCACCATAACAACTACCTTCATCCATCACCATTAAAACACCACTCATCACTCTTTCCTCCATTCATCACCATCTTCATCATGGTATCACTATCATCATCATCTTCATTCTCCCTCTATCATGCACCAATCGCCATGGATCAGTGAAGAAGAGAAATTGGTTGCCTACGTTTCGAAGTGTTCGTCGCATCTGGTTTCCACTTCCAAGAATCAAGAAGAGGCTGAGTTTATTTCTCAATTCATTATGGAGGCATGGTACGAGTATCAAGATCCCTGTGCGAAGAGCAGAAGTGTTCCGAAGGTTTTGCTTTGCGGTTCGACGCCAGGTGAGTTTTCTTGAACCTATGCCCTATAATGCGTGTTTGCTTGTTCGAACCATGTATTTGAATACTATGAATGATTATAAATATATTGATGTTCCTTGAGCAAGCTTTGATGAAGTTAGTTCATGTTAGGGCTTGTGGAATTGATTTTGGTTTACGTGTTAGGGAAAGAATTAATAAAAACCAGTAGTAGATTTGGAATCTGCAGCGGAAACCGAGTAGAATGGCACCAGTTTCACGTTTTTCTGGGCATTTTGAGTCAACTCCGGTAGGGCATGTCGCCGGGGAAGACGACCGGAGCATGGCTTCGGCGTCTGTTGTTTTCATGAAGCTCCTCCGTTTCGCTTACGTGGCACGAGGACGTTGGCTCTTTTTTTTTTCCATTTTGCTGCTATGTTGTGATTACTAAGATCATTGGATCAATGTGGTGTCACGTTATGATTGGCTCCAGCTTCATTTTTTGTCATATAGTGACTTAAGTTCCAAGTTGACCCATTGATTTCATGTTCCTTTATAAGTGATTACGTTTTAATATGTGTATCAAAAATAGGAATGGATAACCACATGCTGATTGACACTAAAAAAATAAATAAGAATGAAATGATAAAACTCAGTCTGGGCCACATTTTGGTAATGGGCTTCGTGCCTTTTGATTTTCACACCCCTAAGGATCTGGCCCAGTTCGCCTGTGGTTTAGAAATTTAGTCACTTTAGTTTGCTAGTTCACCCCCTGCCATGATATTTTCTTTTCTATGTAAAATTCCTTTTTTATGACTTTTCTTTTTAATTCAATCTCCATTGAGATATAAAATGACAAAAGTACATTTTTTTACCCAATTAGAATTTCTAGGAATAATTGTTTTAATTAGACTTTAATTGGTGATTTTCTTTAAATTTTAATTGTTTCTCATATAGAAAATAAATAGTTTCTTCTAGTTTTAATCTTTGAAAATAATTTCTACATGATAAAAATACAAAAATTGCTTGTGAATATTTTCTTTTTTTTAGTTTAGATTTTATTTTCTTATATGCCCGTGCCCTATTCTCTGGTCGAAAGACCTTGTTCTTACCCTTTGTTAGTTTTCCTGATATTCCTTTCCCGCGACGGGATAAATATATTAGTGGCGACTCTGATCCATTTTTCGCGGTAGCGACAGTTGGCGACTCTGCTGGGGATGTTGATAGACCTGTGCTGGTCCATTCCTAGCGAGTCAATCCTAGCCTTTGTTTGTTTCTTTTATTGGGTGTTTCTTTGTTTGTTTTTATGTTTACATCTTGTATATATGTTTGCATATCATGTTTATTTCCGCTTGCACATCATGCATCTGGACTATATTATGGGTCCCCGTGGGGGCCACATATTTTTCTGCTTTGTTTTGCAGGTGGGGGGTTTTTGTGAGGTAAAAGGCCCACTACCCAGGCCAGTGACACATAGGATTAGCGTGGATGCTCATGTTGACTCCCGTGGCTCTTGCTACGATCGAGCTTGACATGGGGTACCACAACTGGGCGAGGTTCTTTCATGGAACACTGTGTCTGGCACGCTTGTTGCCTCAAACACTTTGTACCCCATGGGAACTGTAGACCCTAGTGACCATTAGGGACCACCTGCCCGTGTCTAGAATTCATACCTGTGAGTTTGGGGAGGGACAGGATACTAGCCTTCATCATACCCGAATTTCTATATTGCAATCTGAAGCCGGAATTTTGAACCTGCATCATTCAGAAAGATCGGTATAATTCAGATATCCAGATTGCGAGGCGTTTAGTCTCACCACTTGGCATTGCATAACATCATTACTTCATCCACTTCATTTGTGGGGGATCCTAAAGTCTGATTCTAAAAAAAAAGTAAAAGAAAGAGGAAAAAAAGTAGAAAAACAGAAAAGATGGAAAAGGAAAAAAGAAAGGATATTATATGCAAAAAAAAAGGAGAATAAAAAAGAAACAAAAATGTGAAAAGGCTTTAGGATCCCTTAGAAATGAAACATGAATTCATACTATCATGCATTTCATATTTCTCTCAGAAGGTTATGGGGGCCCTTTCTACTCAGATTCTGATCTCAGCAACAAAGTTGACTTCTCACCCCTATGTGCTCGAAAGTTGGTATTGGAATAACTCCGTGGGGACTTGAATGAGACGAGGACAGAAATGAGTGTAACACCCCATATTTTCTAATTTTAATTTAATCGGAAATTAAATTATTATTTAGAATTATTTGGTATTTTGTTGAATTATTGGAGAATTATGGATTAAGGGCCATTGGGCTGGAATGGTGAGATTAGTAGTATGGGGGTGCTAAGTGAGTAAGCCCGTTACTAATTATTTTATGTTTTCATAAAATAAAGGAAATAAGGAAAATTGGGAAAAAGGAAAAAGGAACGTGAAAAGCAGAGCAGAGGAGATGAGAGATTGGAAAGCTGATACGTGAAAGAGGAACAGAAGAGGAAGAGGGCTAATCAAGATCTTTGGCTAAGGTAAGGGGGGACTCTTCCGGTTAATATCTTTTATCGTATCATAGATAATAGGACTGATTTAGATGCATTGTTTGTGTCAATTGGTTGTATGATGGATTGGGGTTTTGGGATGATTTTGAGGGGAATTGTATGATTTGATGAATTGTATGATTATAGGATTGTTATGATGATTAAATGATCCTCTTTGTGTGTTATATTTGTGTTATAACGTGTATGTGGCTGATATGGTGGTATTTGAGGTTCATAACATAACTTGGTTTGGTTTTGGGGATTTTGGGGTAAATCCCGTAATGCTGTCAAATGCGATGAAAGCTCTGACTTTTGCCAGTTCGCGCCGCGAAGGTAGGTGCGCGCCGCGAGGGCGTACTTGTTTTCTCGCATCGCGCCGCGTGCATAGGTTGGCGCCGCGAACGTGTTTGTGTGCTTCAGGTCGCGCCGCGAACTTTGGTTGCGCCGCGTGCTGTAGCGATAACTGTTTTCTTGTAAAAAGTTAAAGATGTGTAACTTTCAAACCGTAAGTCCGTTTTAGACGCCGTTTTGGACGTTGTTCCTTAAATTGAATGTTCTACCATATGAAACGAATAAAACAATAACAACTTGATTTTATTTTAAAAAGTATCATTTTCTTCAAATGTGGTTTATTCTGGTTTTGCATAGCTGATGAGGTGCAATGGTTGTTGTGTGCATAATTGAATATGTGCAATGATGTATGTTGTGATAATGTGGTTGCTTCTGTTAATTGTGCAAATGGGTGTTGTTCATGGTAAATATGGTTATCATGTGTTTTGAGGAATGATGAGGTAAATACTCTGTCGTTGATGAGTTGCTTTGTTGTACTTGGTACACGATTGTGAGGGGTGTTATCGTTGTTGCACTGTATAATGAATGATTTACCTGCTATGATGTTGTGGTTGTAATTGGCGTTTGTTATACATATATTGTTGATGTAAAATATGTATTTTATTGTGGTTGAGAAATAACATAACTGTGTATGGCTATTGATTATTGTGGTGGTTGATGATTATGCCATTTGGTTGATTTATGTGGGTGATAAGCATGTTATGGTTGATACATGCATTCATAATCATTATGTGGCTGATCCTTGACGATGGTGGATCAGTGGTAGCTAATTCCCATTGTGTGGAATTAGTGAGTGGGTGTTGCCGTATCCTTGACGATGGTGGATCGGTGAGTTGGGTTATCCCAGATTTTGGTACCACATGCATATAGTTGCATTTGCATTAGGTTACTTGTGTTATTATAACATGAATGGAAGATTGTCCAACAGGGCCGGTCCTTTGAATTTGGGTGCCTTGGGCGAACCAAAAGAGTGGTGCCCAATTTTTTTAACAATAAATACATCACGATAAAAGAAATAATTGGATAAAACACATTTTTATTTGTCATTGTGCAAAAAGAATACAAGTATGGATCTTTGAATCAATGTGTACATCAAAACATAAACCACTATAAAGAGACTTCTTCTCCTTCTTCTTATTCTTCTTGATCAGGTCTTTTTCCTATAAAAAAATTGACCAAACATTTAAAATTATTTAAATATCATCCTCTCAGCATTTTTTGTTGCAAAACCGTTAATAATTTGTTCATAATCAAGGTTCTTTAAAAAAATATTTTCAAATGAAATCAATGCAAGACTATTTAATGTATCTTGTGACATAATATATCTCAAATAAAATTTCAATAATTTTACTTTAGAAAAACTTCTTTCAGCAGATGCAACACTAATAAGAATAGTCAATATTATTCTATAAGTTATGCATGCATTAGGAAAACAATTAAAATCATTTAAAGAACTCAATATCATATAACTTAATTCTGATTCAACTGTTAAAACTTCTCTAATAACTTTCAATTCTTCAAACAAAATTTCACCATCAAAATTAGGAGAATTGTCATATTTTAAACAAGTTTTAAGATGTTTACAACATGCTTCCAAGTCCATATCATATAATGATCTAAGTCTTTCAATACTATACAAGCATCCAAAAATATCTTCATATGTGCTATACTGCTCAAATCTTCTATCAACTAAACCAATTGTTTGATCTACAATATATAAAAAACAGTGATTTCAAAAAGACTCTTCAGCAGACTCATGATTCAGTTGTGTGGGTTTAGATGAATTTTCATCATAGTGTTGTTTTCTACAAATTTTAAGTTTTTAAATAAATACACATTCAATTTGACTTTGTAGTGCCCCTACAATTTTGTTAGCCAGTTTTTTCAAAAAAACAATTCTAAGAAGTATTTTTATATTAGAATTTTTTTTTAAATATATATATAGGAGTAAAAAAAAATTTGGTGCCCCTAAATTTATGGGGCCCTGGGCTCCCGCCCCGCGAGCCCGTGCTCAGGGCCACCCCTGTTGTCCAATGTTATAATATGTGATGATTGTGTAATGGTTATGATTTGTTTGGATGAATTATGGTGTTGCCTCTTGGTAATGTATTCTATTTGTTGTTGTGTGTTGATGAGTACTTCCTGACAATCTGAATATAATGAAATTGGATGAATAATGTGACTATGATGTGTTATTGTTTATGATTCGATAACATTTGTTAATTGTGAATGAGACTCACCCTTACTTTGATGATTTCAGATTTGTGAGTAGCGGCTTTTGGCTCGGTGAGGATTAGCTCATGAGTCAGTTTGTTTAGTATAGCGTTCAGTGTCATGCTCTGATATTGTAACACTGGGGGAAACGATAGCTTAGAGTTTATGATGATACTCTATTGTGTTGTTACTGTATTAATTCTGTGGGATATTGCATAGATGATATTATGCTTATCCGTATGGTGAATTTCCGCTGTGTTAACATGGGATGTTTATGTATTATGATGAATTGTTCCTTAGTGAAAGCATGACAATTGATTTATGATAATTTGTTTTAATTGGAATTGTGGCACCCTTGTTTTCATGTTTTACTCTGAATTATTTTATAAATTTCCGCGGGGTTTAGAAGGGTGTTACAATAGTGGTATCAGAGCAGGTCGGTCCGTCCGGCCAATTGTTGAGTCAGTTGAGTTGCGCGACAGTTGTATATTGTCGGCATTTTATTCCTTGGTACGCGACATGTGAGTGAATCACTGTCGGTACTTGGTAGTTTGTTGCAGGTGTTGGATTGAAACAAGTGGGGGAGAAGCTTCGCTTCTCGGTTATGTTTCAGTTGTAAGAAGATTGATTCAGTAGGCTGTTGTTGGCAACAGTGCGAGCGTTGTTGGAGTTTGTTGTTTTCCGAATTGAAGGTGACTTGGAATTAAGACTTCACTGGGAATTGAGTTGGAACATCTTGAAGGAAGATGATTAGAGGTAATTGACAGTTATTGTAAGAGAAGGAAATTGGAAAGTTGCGATGTGTCAGCTCTACTGGTGTACTACGAAGATGTCAGTTGAGTAGCTTTACGTCTCGGAAGAGATTCAGCTGCAGGTTTGCAAAGAGGATTGCTGTCGTAATGTTCCAGAAATCGCACTTCGGCGATTGTAACATCCCAAAATTTATTATTTAATTAATTTAATTAAGTTTTAAATTAATTAATTTGAATTAGCATTTTATTGGAATTATGTGGGAAGAAATAATAAAATGTAGTGTTGGGCCATTGGTGGAGTTAGTAATGTGGGGGTGTTAGTGTGAAGAAGCCCATTACTAAATTATGTTATGTTTTGATAAAATAAGAAAAAGAAGAAAATTGGAAAAGAAAAGAGGAAAACCTAAGAGGAAGAAGGAGAGAACTCATATACAAAAGCCATTTTCGTATTCATGGTGCAGCCTTCACAAAATGGGTCATAACTCTCGGCTCGTAACTCCAAATCAGGTAATTCTCGAAGATTCGGATTCTACACGAAATTTCCTTCGATTTGATATATTAATTCGTGTCAGGGAGGTTCTCGATGAGGGATATAAGCGAGTTTGAAGATGGGAGATTCTTGCTGAATTTGAGGGAAAAAGGGCTTACGGGTTTGATGAAGAAGAAGGGGAAAAGTCCAGATTTTTGGCTAAGGTAAGGGGGGACTCTTCCGGTTAATATCTTTTATCGTATTATAGATGATGGGACTGATTTAGATGCATTGTTTGTGTCAATTGGTTATATGTTAGGTTGGGGTTTTGGGATGATCTTGATGGGAATTGTTTGACGTGATGAATTGTATGATTATATGGCTGTTATGATGATTGAATGATCCTCTTTGTGTGTTATATTTGTGTTATAACATGTATGTGGCTGATATGGTGGTATTTGAGGTTCATGATATAACTTGATTTGGGTTTTGGGGGTTTTGGGATGAATCCCGTAATGCTGTCAATCGATGTGAGATCTTTGGTTTTTGCCAGTTCGCGCCGCGAAGGTGGGTGCGCGCCGCGAAGGCGGAGTAATTTTCTCGTTCCGCGCCGCGAACCTGTGTTTGCGCCGCGAAGGCGTGTTTTCTATTCGTTACGCGCCGCGGACTGTGGGTGGCGCCGCGTGCTGTAGCGATAATTGTTTTCTTTGAAAAATGTAAAGATGTGTAACTTTCAAACCGTAAGTCCGTTTTGGACGCCGTTTGGGACGTTGTTCCTTAAATTGAATGCTCTATCACATGAAATGAGTAAAACAATAATAACTTAATTTTATTTTAAAAAGTATCATTTTCTTCAAATGTGGTTTATCCTGGTTTTGCATAGTTGATGAGATGCAATGGCTGTGGTGTGCATAATTGGATATGTGCAATGATGTATGTTGTGATAATGTGGTGGCTTCTGTTAATTGTGCAAATGGGTGTTATTGTTGTTACACTGTATGATGAATGATTTACCTGTCATGATGTTGTGGTTGTAATTGGTGGTTGTTATACATATATTGTTGATGTAAAATATGTATTCTATTGTGGTTGAGAAATAGCATAATTGTGTATGGCTATTGATTATTGTGGTGGTTGATGATTATGACATTTGGTTGATTTATGTGGGTGATAAGCATGTTATGGTTGATACATGCATTCATAATCATTATGTGGCTGATCCTTGACGATGGTGGATCAGTAGTAGCTAATTCCCATTGTGTGGAATTAGTGAGTGGGTGTTGCCGTATCCTTGACGATGGTGGGTCGGTGAGTTGGGTTATCCCAGATTTTGGTACCACATGCATATAGTTGCATTTGCATTAGGTTACTTGTGTTATTATAACATGAATGGAAGATTGTCCAATGTTATAATATGTGATGATTGTGTAATGGTTATGATTTGTTTGGATGAATTATGGTGTTGTCTCTCGGTAATGTATTTTATTTGTTGTTGTGTGTTGATGAGTACTTCCTGACAATCTGAATATAATGAAATTGGATGAATAATGTGACTATGATGTATTATTGTTTATGATTCGATAACATTTGTTAATTGTGAATGAGACTCACCCTTACTTTGATGATTTCAGATTGGCGAGTAGCGGCTTTTGGCTCGGTGAGGATTAGCTCATGAGTCAGTTTATTTGGTATAGCGTCGGTGTCATGCTCTGATATTGTAACACTGGGGGAACGCTAGTTTAGAGTTTATGATGATACTCTATTTTGTTGTTATTAGAGTAATTTTGTGAGATATTGCATAGACGATGTTATGCTTATCTGTTGATTAATGTTCCGCTGTATAGAAACATGATTTTGTTAAATGGATGATTTTCCCCTAAGTGAAGCATGACAATTGATTTATGAGATTTGTTTTAAATTGAATTGTGGCACCCTTGTTTTCATGTTTTACTCTGAGTTATTTTATTAATTTCCGCGGGGTTTAGAGGGGTGTTACATTAGTGGTATCAGAGCAGGTCGGTCCGTCCGGCCAGTTGTCGAGTCAGTTGAGTTGCACGACGGTTGTATACTGTCGGTGTATTATTCCTTGGTACGCGACATGTGAGTGAATCACTGTCGGTACTTGGTTGTTTGTTGCAGGTGTTGGATTTACACAAGTGGGGGAGAAGCTTCGCTTCTCGGTTATGTTTCAGTTGTAAGAAGATTGATTCAGTAGGCTGTTGTTGGCAACAGTGCGAGCATTGTCGGAGTTTGTTGTTTTCCGAATTGAAGGTGACTTGGAATTAAGACTTCACTGGGAATTGAGTTGGAACATCTTGAAGGAATATGATTAGAGGTAATTGACAATTATTGTAAGAGAAGGAAATTGGAAAGTTGCAATGTGTCAGCTCTGCTGGTGTGCTGCGAAGCTGTCAGTTGAGTAGCCTTACGACTCAGAAGAGGTTCAGCTGCAAGTTTGCGAAGAGGATTGATGTAGTAATGTTCCAGAAATTGCGCTTCGGCGATGGAAAGTGTTGCTCAAGTTATAATGATGTTTGGAAGTAAAGAGATATGATAAGGGGCTGTTTGGAATGTGATAGAGTTGAAGAGAATGAGTTTTGGAGAGAGATTTTCGTAAGCAAAACGCAGGAAAATTGCTGAATAGCTGCGGAACTTCGAAAATTCATAACTGGAGTTCTGGACATCCGAATTGAGTTCCGTTTGAAGCGTCGAAAAGCTAACGAGATGAACTTTGTTATAAAAATGGTTGCAGCAGCTGTAACATAATTAATTGTGACAGGATGACGTTGGAAGGAGGCGAAGTTACGGTTACTCTTGTTCTTATAACTAGACTTGTTTATTGGTACTGCACGGGATGTCAGTGTCAGTGATGAATGGATCGAAGGAATACTTGGAAGGTTTTTTTGAGAAGTAATTTTAAGAATTGAATTTACCAATTGAGGAGTTTTGGATATATCGTATAGAGTGTCGCTGCATGATGTCAGTGTTGCATTTTCGGACAATGATTGGAAAATTTATATCTTGGGTTCCGAGTGTCGGATTAATGTGCCGTTTGAACCTACGAGGAGGAGGGATTGTGTTCTAATTTATGGAAGAGTTATAAATACGGTAGAGTGACCCTATGAGGAGAGGTTCTGAAGTCGGTTATAGAAGCGTGAAACTTGTGAATAAGAATGCCTACTACCGCGATTGTTTGAAACGACGTGGAGTAGAACATGTTGTTGATGAATAAGTCGATGAGATGTTCGGTCACAAAGATGATTTGAATACCGATGGATTTTAGTGAATGAGTAAATTAGTAGTAAAGATGGGACAAACTTTAGAACCCTTGGAATCGTATTTGTGATGGCAAGGTAACGATAAGTATAAAAGAAGGATTGTAGGGAATTTCTAACATTGTTGACGTGAGAGAGACTTTGTTGAGATTCCGAGTGGGATGATAATTGGACGTGAAGGATGTAATAGAATTTGGATTAAAACCACGAGTTATGAATGTTGTGCTATTGTGTTGCGTAGGAAGTCTTTAAATATGTCGGTGCTAAGGATGAATGAGTGGATTTAATTGGACAATTTAGAGACTTGAGTTGGTATGTGAAGGTGATCCTAATAGTGTTAGATTGAGTATGCTAGAAGATGACTAGTGGTATTCTTAACGAGATTAGAGAAGGTCAGAAAGATGATGTTGAGTTGATCGATAGGTTGACTTTGAATTACCAAGGTAAAGGCGGTGAATTCAGAATCGACGGGAATAATATAATGAGGTTGAGTGATTAGATTTGTGTAACTGATGTTTTGAGCTTCGGAAGAATATTCTAGAAGAAAGGACACCGTAGTGGATTATTGAACTATGACGATGTTAATGAGTTTGGGTGCAAACTCGGAAATGGACACTATTATGTAGTAACGACGGTTTATGCTTAAATATGATTTTCAACTAATATTGACAAATTTAGGACTTGATCACCCTAAATCTCTTGTTGGTAGTAGATGAAATCATATAGAAGAGATAAGCTTGTTTTGTTACCTTAATGGTTTAAGATGTGATGAATACTAAGCCGTGAGAATAATCACTCACTATGTTGTGTGAACTTATGAAGAAGTGAATATGAAAGAGTGCAACATGGTGGATGATGACTTAAGATGGGTAATCAGAGTCGCGCAGCGAAAGTGTGATGTGGAGTAGTGTTATGAGTACTACTCGCGGGAAGTAAGGAATTAATATGTCGGAAGCCTACATAGAGAATATGTATTGATCTATATGTTGGATTTAGAATCCAGTGGATGTAAGGATGTCGTGTCGAAGAATTATAACTCTTTTGAATAATTTCCGAGACGAAGAATATGTCATTACGGTTGTACGTAGTTAACGAGTATGTATTCGGCGAAATTAAAACGAAGGATTGATAATATATGATGCTGTAATAATTTTGTGCTGTTATTGAGGCGATATTGTAAATTCCAGATATAATGAGGAATTACACTCTAGGAAGGACGGAGTTGATTTGATTCTTAGTAGAGAGCGTGACTTAGTTGAGCTATTTTGTAAGCGATGGTATATTGAGGCTGATGAGTGTGTACTTGTTCTGATGGTTAGGATGTTTAAATAGAGGAAGTAAATCAGGAATTGGTTTTCGTTGGATGCGAGTAAGGATTGCTAAGTGGTAGATTAGTACCATGAATGATGAAGAATGATTCTTGAAACGAATGAGTAAAGAGAGTCGGAATCGGGTAAAACTCATAAATCTAATTGATATAGATGATTGTGATGAGAAGTCAGAGTAGTGCGGAAAAAGCGGAATGTAATGTGTTGGATAATTGCTGGTGTGGTTTAAGAGGGGTAAGATAATTGGAATTCAATGGTATAGAAATATGAGTATTGAGTTTCTTGAAGGAAGCGGTTGGTGAAAAGTGTAAGTATTATTTTATCGCTCAGATGGAAGAGTATGTCTAAGGTTGGTATGTTGGTAGATGGTATGCATTACTGCAGTGTTGATCCGTGCGATCATACTATAGATCGTGTAATTGTATTACTCGGCTGTTGAGCGTATTGTATAGGTTGTTAACCTTTTGGAGCTATAGCGAGTGGTATACGTTTGGATAGTCAAATGCGACGTAAGAATTGGGATTTGAATGTATGAAACATGTTTTCTGTTGGTTATGTCGGATGGATTTTGAGGATTGATCGATAGTAATGTTGATAGGGAGTTGGAGAGTCAGGTGGAGGACTCTTATACGAGCTGGTTACTTGAGGTATGTTTTCGAGGACGAAAACTCTTTTAGTGGGGGAGAGTTGTAACATCCCAAAATTTATTATTTAATTAATTTAATTAAGTTTTAAATTAATTAATTTGAATTAGCATTTTATTGGAATTATGTGGGAAGAAATAATAAAATGTAGTGTTGGGCCATTGGTGGAGTTAGTAATGTGGGGGTGTTAGTGTGAAGAAGCCCATTACTAAATTATGTTATGTTTTGATAAAATAAGAAAAAGAAGAAAATTGGAAAAGAAAAGAGGAAAACCTAAGAGGAAGAAGGAGAGAACTCATATACAAAAGCCATTTTCGTATTCATGGTGCAGCCTTCACAAAATGGGTCATAACTCTCGGCTCGTAACTCCAAATCAGGTAATTCTCGAAGATTCGGATTCTACACGAAATTTCCTTCGATTTGATATATTAATTCGTGTCAGGGAGGTTCTCGATGAGGGATATAAGCGAGTTTGAAGATGGGAGATTCTTGCTGAATTTGAGGGAAAAAGGGCTTACGGGTTTGATGAAGAAGAAGGGGAAAAGTCCAGATTTTTGGCTAAGGTAAGGGGGGACTCTTCCGGTTAATATCTTTTATCGTATTATAGATGATGGGACTGATTTAGATGCATTGTTTGTGTCAATTGGTTATATGTTAGGTTGGGGTTTTGGGATGATCTTGATGGGAATTGTTTGACGTGATGAATTGTATGATTATATGGCTGTTATGATGATTGAATGATCCTCTTTGTGTGTTATATTTGTGTTATAACATGTATGTGGCTGATATGGTGGTATTTGAGGTTCATGATATAACTTGATTTGGGTTTTGGGGGTTTTGGGATGAATCTCGTAATGCTGTCAATCGATGTGAGATCTTTGGTTTTTGCCAGTTCGCGCCGCGAAGGTGGGTGCGCGCCGCGAAGGCGGAGTAATTTTCTCGTTCCGCGCCGCGAACCTGTGTTTGCGCCGCGAAGGCGTGTTTTCTATTCGTTACGCGCCGCGGACTGTGGGTGGCGCCGCGTGCTGTAGCGATAATTGTTTTCTTTGAAAAATGTAAAGATGTGTAACTTTCAAACCGTAAGTCCGTTTTGGACGCCGTTTGGGACGTTGTTCCTTAAATTGAATGCTCTATCACATGAAATGAGTAAAACAATAATAACTTAATTTTATTTTAAAAAGTATCATTTTCTTCAAATGTGGTTTATCCTGGTTTTGCATAGTTGATGAGATGCAATGGCTGTGGTGTGCATAATTGGATATGTGCAATGATGTATGTTGTGATAATGTGGTGGCTTCTGTTAATTGTGCAAATGGGTGTTATTGTTGTTACACTGTATGATGAATGATTTACCTGTCATGATGTTGTGGTTGTAATTGGTGGTTGTTATACATATATTGTTGATGTAAAATATGTATTCTATTGTGGTTGAGAAATAGCATAATTGTGTATGGCTATTGATTATTGTGGTGGTTGATGATTATGACATTTGGTTGATTTATGTGGGTGATAAGCATGTTATGGTTGATACATGCATTCATAATCATTATGTGGCTGATCCTTGACGATGGTGGATCAGTAGTAGCTAATTCCCATTGTGTGGAATTAGTGAGTGGGTGTTGCCGTATCCTTGACGATGGTGGGTCGGTGAGTTGGGTTATCCCAGATTTTGGTACCACATGCATATAGTTGCATTTGCATTAGGTTACTTGTGTTATTATAACATGAATGGAAGATTGTCCAATGTTATAATATGTGATGATTGTGTAATGGTTATGATTTGTTTGGATGAATTATGGTGTTGTCTCTCGGTAATGTATTTTATTTGTTGTTGTGTGTTGATGAGTACTTCCTGACAATCTGAATATAATGAAATTGGATGAATAATGTGACTATGATGTATTATTGTTTATGATTCGATAACATTTGTTAATTGTGAATGAGACTCACCCTTACTTTGATGATTTCAGATTGGCGAGTAGCGGCTTTTGGCTCGGTGAGGATTAGCTCATGAGTCAGTTTATTTGGTATAGCGTCGGTGTCATGCTCTGATATTGTAACACTGGGGGAACGCTAGTTTAGAGTTTATGATGATACTCTATTTTGTTGTTATTAGAGTAATTTTGTGAGATATTGCATAGACGATGTTATGCTTATCTGTTGATTAATGTTCCGCTGTATAGAAACATGATTTTGTTAAATGGATGATTTTCCCCTAAGTGAAGCATGACAATTGATTTATGAGATTTGTTTTAAATTGAATTGTGGCACCCTTGTTTTCATGTTTTACTCTGAGTTATTTTATTAATTTCCGCGGGGTTTAGAGGGGTGTTACAGCGATAGGATGTGTTGCTCAAGTCATAAGAATGTTTGGAAGTGAAGAGATACGATAAGGGGCTGTTTGGAATGTGATAGAGTTGAAGAGAATGAGTTTTGGAGAGAGACTTTCGTAAGCAAAACGCAGGAAAATTGCTGAATAGCTGCGGAACTTCGAAAATTCATAACTGGAGTTCTGGACATCCGAATTGAGTTCCAATTGAAGCGTCGGAAAGCTAACGAAATGAACTTTGTTATAAAAATAGTTGCAGCAGCTGTAACATATTTAATTGTGACAGGATGACGTTGGAAAGAGGTGAAGTTACGGTTACTCTTGTTCTTATAACTAGACTTGTTTATTGGTGCTGCACGGGATGTCAGTGTCAGTGTTGGATGGATCGAAGGAATAATTAGAAGGTTTGTTGAGGAGTAATTTTAAGAATTGAATTTACCAATTGAGGAGTTTTGGATATATCGTATAGAGTGTCGCTGCATGATGTCAGTGTTGCATTTTCGGGCAATAATTGGAAAATTCATATCTTGAGTACCGAGTGTCGGATTAATGTGCCGTTTGAACCTATAAAGAGGAGAGATTATGTTCTACATTATGGGAGAGTTATAAATACAGTAGAGGTGATCCTATGAGAAGATATTCTGAATTCGGTTAAGGAAGCGTGAAATTTGTTGAATAGGAATGCCTACTACCGTGATTATTCGAAACGAAGTTGAGTAAGACATGTTGTTGATGAATAAGTCGATGAGATGTTCGGTAATAAAGATGGTTTGAGGGCCGATGGATTTTAGTGAAAAGTGAATTAGTGGTAAAGATGGGATAAACTTTAGAACTCTTGGAATCGTATTTGTGATGGCAAAGTAACGATAAGTATAAAAGGAGAATTTTAGAAGATTTCTGACACCTATTGATGTGAGGAAGACTTCGTTGAGATTCCGAGTAGAATGATATTTGGACGCGAAGGATGTCATGGAATTTGGATTAAAACCACGAGTTATGAATGTGGTATTGGTCTTGCAGGTTAGTTGTATGGTTCAGGATTCGAAGTGTTTAGTGATCATAAGAGTAGAAGTACCTCTTTGATCAGAAAGGGGCTTAATATGAGGCAGCAGAGATGGTTAGAGTATATTTTTTTTTGGATTAAGATTTTGGTTTGAATTACCATCCTAAGGAGGAAAATGTTGTGCTATTGTGTTGCGTAAGAAGTCTTAAAAATGTCGGTGCTAATGATGAATGAGTTGGATTTAATTGGACAATTTTGAGACTTGAGTTGGTATGTGAAGGCACTTCTAATAGTGTTAGCTTGGGTATGCTAAAGATGACTAGTGGTATTCTTGACGAGATTAGAAAAGGTCAGAAAAATGATGTTGAGTTGATCGATAGGTTAACTTTGAATTACCAAGGTAAAGGCGGTGAATTCAGAATCGATGGGAATAATATAATGAGGTTGAGTGATTGGATTTGTGTTTCTGATGTTTTGAGCTTCGGAAGAATATTCTAGAAGAAGGACACCGTAGTGGATTATTGAACTATGACGATGTTAATGAGTTTGGTGCAAACTCGGAAATGGACACTATTATGTAGTAACAACGGTTTATGCTTAAATATGATTTTTAACTATCTATTGACAAATTGAGGACTTGATCACCCTTAATCTCTTGTTGGTAGTAGACGGAAATCATATAAATGAGATGAACTTGTTTTGTTACCTTAATGGTATAAGATGTGATGAATACTAAGCCGTGAAGAATAATCACTCACTATGTTGTGTGGACTTATGGAGAGGTGAATATGGAAGAGTGCGACATGATGGGCAAATGACTTAAGACGGGTAATCAGAGTCGCGCAGCGAAAATACGATGTGGAGTAGTGTTATGAGTACTACTTATGAGAAGTAAGGAATTAATATGTCGGAAGCCTACATAGAGAATATGTATTGATCTATATGTTGGATTTAGAATCCAGTGGATGTAAGGATGTCGTGTCGGAGAATTATAACTCTTTTGAATAATTTCCGAGATGATGAATATGTCATTACGGTTGTACGTAGTTAACGAGTATGTATTCGGCGAAATTAAAATGAAGGATTGATAATATATGATGCTGTAATAATTTTGTGCTGTTATTGAGGTGATATTGTAAATTCCATATATAATGAGGAATTACACTCTATGAAGGACGGAGTTGATTTGATTCTTAGTAGAGAGCGTGACTTAGTTGAGCTTTTTTGTAAGCGATGGTATACTGAGGCTGATGAGTGTGTACTTGTTCTGATGGTTAGGATGTTTAAATAGAGGAAGTAAATCAGGAATTAGTTTCGTTGGATGCGAGTAAGGATTGCTAAATGGTAGATTAGTACCATGAATGATGAAGAATGATTCTTGAAAAGAATGAGTAAAGAGAGTCGGAATCGGGTAAAACTCAGAAATCTATTTGGTATAGATGATTGTGATGAGTAGTCAGAGTAGTGCGGAAAAAGCGGAATGTAACGTGTTGGATAATTACTGGTGTGATTTAAGAGGAGTCAGATAATTGGAATTCAATGGTATAGGAATATGAGTATTGAGTTTCTTGAAGGAAGCGGTTGGTGAAAAGTGTAAGTATTATTTTATCGCTCAGATGGAAGAGTATGTCTAAGGTTGGTATGTTTGGTAGATGGTATGCATTACTGCAGTGTTGATCAGCGTGATCATACTATAGATTGTGTAATTGTATTACTCGGCTGTTGAGCGTATTGTATAGGTTGTACCTCAATGTTCTGTTGTTGTTAACCTTTTGGAGCTATAGCGAGTGGTATACTTTGGATAGTCAAATGCGACGTAAGAACTGGGATTTGAATGTATGAAACATGTTTCCTGTTGGTTATGTCAGATGGATTTTGAGGATTGACCGATGGTAATGTTAATTGGGAGCTGGAGAGTCAGGTGGAGGACTCTTATACGAGCTGGTTACTTGAGGTATGTTTTCGAGGACGAAAACTCTTTTAGTGGGGGAGAGTTGTAACATCCCAAAATTTATTATTTAATTAATTTAATTAAGTTTTAAATTAATTAATTTGAATTAGCATTTTATTGGAATTATGTGGGAAGAAATAATAAAATGTAGTGTTGGGCCATTGGTGGAGTTAGTAATGTGGGGGTGTTAGTGTGAAGAAGCCCATTACTAAATTATGTTATGTTTTGATAAAATAAGAAAAAGAAGAAAATTGGAAAAGAAAAGAGGAAAACCTAAGAGGAAGAAGGAGAGAACTCATATACAAAAGCCATTTTCGTATTCATGGTGCAGCCTTCACAAAATGGGTCATAACTCTCGGCTCGTAACTCCAAATCAGGTAATTCTCGAAGATTCGGATTCTACACGAAATTTCCTTCGATTTGATATATTAATTCGTGTCAGGGAGGTTCTCGATGAGGGATATAAGCGAGTTTGAAGATGGGAGATTCTTGCTGAATTTGAGGGAAAAAGGGCTTACGGGTTTGATGAAGAAGAAGGGGAAAAGTCCAGATTTTTGGCTAAGGTAAGGGGGGACTCTTCCGGTTAATATCTTTTATCGTATTATAGATGATGGGACTGATTTAGATGCATTGTTTGTGTCAATTGGTTATATGTTAGGTTGGGGTTTTGGGATGATCTTGATGGGAATTGTTTGACGTGATGAATTGTATGATTATATGGCTGTTATGATGATTGAATGATCCTCTTTGTGTGTTATATTTGTGTTATAACATGTATGTGGCTGATATGGTGGTATTTGAGGTTCATGATATAACTTGATTTGGGTTTTGGGGGTTTTGGGATGAATCTCGTAATGCTGTCAATCGATGTGAGATCTTTGGTTTTTGCCAGTTCGCGCCGCGAAGGTGGGTGCGCGCCGCGAAGGCGGAGTAATTTTCTCGTTCCGCGCCGCGAACCTGTGTTTGCGCCGCGAAGGCGTGTTTTCTATTCGTTACGCGCCGCGGACTGTGGGTGGCGCCGCGTGCTGTAGCGATAATTGTTTTCTTTGAAAAATGTAAAGATGTGTAACTTTCAAACCGTAAGTCCGTTTTGGACGCCGTTTGGGACGTTGTTCCTTAAATTGAATGCTCTATCACATGAAATGAGTAAAACAATAATAACTTAATTTTATTTTAAAAAGTATCATTTTCTTCAAATGTGGTTTATCCTGGTTTTGCATAGTTGATGAGATGCAATGGCTGTGGTGTGCATAATTGGATATGTGCAATGATGTATGTTGTGATAATGTGGTGGCTTCTGTTAATTGTGCAAATGGGTGTTATTGTTGTTACACTGTATGATGAATGATTTACCTGTCATGATGTTGTGGTTGTAATTGGTGGTTGTTATACATATATTGTTGATGTAAAATATGTATTCTATTGTGGTTGAGAAATAGCATAATTGTGTATGGCTATTGATTATTGTGGTGGTTGATGATTATGACATTTGGTTGATTTATGTGGGTGATAAGCATGTTATGGTTGATACATGCATTCATAATCATTATGTGGCTGATCCTTGACGATGGTGGATCAGTAGTAGCTAATTCCCATTGTGTGGAATTAGTGAGTGGGTGTTGCCGTATCCTTGACGATGGTGGGTCGGTGAGTTGGGTTATCCCAGATTTTGGTACCACATGCATATAGTTGCATTTGCATTAGGTTACTTGTGTTATTATAACATGAATGGAAGATTGTCCAATGTTATAATATGTGATGATTGTGTAATGGTTATGATTTGTTTGGATGAATTATGGTGTTGTCTCTCGGTAATGTATTTTATTTGTTGTTGTGTGTTGATGAGTACTTCCTGACAATCTGAATATAATGAAATTGGATGAATAATGTGACTATGATGTATTATTGTTTATGATTCGATAACATTTGTTAATTGTGAATGAGACTCACCCTTACTTTGATGATTTCAGATTGGCGAGTAGCGGCTTTTGGCTCGGTGAGGATTAGCTCATGAGTCAGTTTATTTGGTATAGCGTCGGTGTCATGCTCTGATATTGTAACACTGGGGGAACGCTAGTTTAGAGTTTATGATGATACTCTATTTTGTTGTTATTAGAGTAATTTTGTGAGATATTGCATAGACGATGTTATGCTTATCTGTTGATTAATGTTCCGCTGTATAGAAACATGATTTTGTTAAATGGATGATTTTCCCCTAAGTGAAGCATGACAATTGATTTATGAGATTTGTTTTAAATTGAATTGTGGCACCCTTGTTTTCATGTTTTACTCTGAGTTATTTTATTAATTTCCGCGGGGTTTAGAGGGGTGTTACAGCGATAGGATGTGTTGCTCAAGTCATAAGAATGTTTGGAAGTGAAGAGATACGATAAGGGGCTGTTTGGAATGTGATAGAGTTGAAGAGAATGAGTTTTGGAGAGAGACTTTCGTAAGCAAAACGCAGGAAAATTGCTGAATAGCTGCGGAACTTCGAAAATTCATAACTGGAGTTCTGGACATCCGAATTGAGTTCCAATTGAAGCGTCGGAAAGCTAACGAAATGAACTTTGTTATAAAAATAGTTGCAGCAGCTGTAACATATTTAATTGTGACAGGATGACGTTGGAAAGAGGTGAAGTTACGGTTACTCTTGTTCTTATAACTAGACTTGTTTATTGGTGCTGCACGGGATGTCAGTGTCAGTGTTGGATGGATCGAAGGAATAATTAGAAGGTTTGTTGAGGAGTAATTTTAAGAATTGAATTTACCAATTGAGGAGTTTTGGATATATCGTATAGAGTGTCGCTGCATGATGTCAGTGTTGCATTTTCGGGCAATAATTGGAAAATTCATATCTTGAGTACCGAGTGTCGGATTAATGTGCCGTTTGAACCTATAAAGAGGAGAGATTATGTTCTACATTATGGGAGAGTTATAAATACAGTAGAGGTGATCCTATGAGAAGATATTCTGAATTCGGTTAAGGAAGCGTGAAATTTGTTGAATAGGAATGCCTACTACCGTGATTATTCGAAACGAAGTTGAGTAAGACATGTTGTTGATGAATAAGTCGATGAGATGTTCGGTAATAAAGATGGTTTGAGGGCCGATGGATTTTAGTGAAAAGTGAATTAGTGGTAAAGATGGGATAAACTTTAGAACTCTTGGAATCGTATTTGTGATGGCAAAGTAACGATAAGTATAAAAGGAGAATTTTAGAAGATTTCTGACACCTATTGATGTGAGGAAGACTTCGTTGAGATTCCGAGTAGAATGATATTTGGACGCGAAGGATGTCATGGAATTTGGATTAAAACCACGAGTTATGAATGTGGTATTGGTCTTGCAGGTTAGTTGTATGGTTCAGGATTCGAAGTGTTTAGTGATCATAAGAGTAGAAGTACCTCTTTGATCAGAAAGGGGCTTAATATGAGGCAGCAGAGATGGTTAGAGTATATTTTTTTTTGGATTAAGATTTTGGTTTGAATTACCATCCTAAGGAGGAAAATGTTGTGCTATTGTGTTGCGTAAGAAGTCTTAAAAATGTCGGTGCTAATGATGAATGAGTTGGATTTAATTGGACAATTTTGAGACTTGAGTTGGTATGTGAAGGCACTTCTAATAGTGTTAGCTTGGGTATGCTAAAGATGACTAGTGGTATTCTTGACGAGATTAGAAAAGGTCAGAAAAATGATGTTGAGTTGATCGATAGGTTAACTTTGAATTACCAAGGTAAAGGCGGTGAATTCAGAATCGATGGGAATAATATAATGAGGTTGAGTGATTGGATTTGTGTTTCTGATGTTTTGAGCTTCGGAAGAATATTCTAGAAGAAGGACACCGTAGTGGATTATTGAACTATGACGATGTTAATGAGTTTGGTGCAAACTCGGAAATGGACACTATTATGTAGTAACAACGGTTTATGCTTAAATATGATTTTTAACTATCTATTGACAAATTGAGGACTTGATCACCCTTAATCTCTTGTTGGTAGTAGACGGAAATCATATAAATGAGATGAACTTGTTTTGTTACCTTAATGGTATAAGATGTGATGAATACTAAGCCGTGAAGAATAATCACTCACTATGTTGTGTGGACTTATGGAGAGGTGAATATGGAAGAGTGCGACATGATGGGCAAATGACTTAAGACGGGTAATCAGAGTCGCGCAGCGAAAATACGATGTGGAGTAGTGTTATGAGTACTACTTATGAGAAGTAAGGAATTAATATGTCGGAAGCCTACATAGAGAATATGTATTGATCTATATGTTGGATTTAGAATCCAGTGGATGTAAGGATGTCGTGTCGGAGAATTATAACTCTTTTGAATAATTTCCGAGATGATGAATATGTCATTACGGTTGTACGTAGTTAACGAGTATGTATTCGGCGAAATTAAAATGAAGGATTGATAATATATGATGCTGTAATAATTTTGTGCTGTTATTGAGGTGATATTGTAAATTCCATATATAATGAGGAATTACACTCTATGAAGGACGGAGTTGATTTGATTCTTAGTAGAGAGCGTGACTTAGTTGAGCTTTTTTGTAAGCGATGGTATACTGAGGCTGATGAGTGTGTACTTGTTCTGATGGTTAGGATGTTTAAATAGAGGAAGTAAATCAGGAATTAGTTTCGTTGGATGCGAGTAAGGATTGCTAAATGGTAGATTAGTACCATGAATGATGAAGAATGATTCTTGAAAAGAATGAGTAAAGAGAGTCGGAATCGGGTAAAACTCAGAAATCTATTTGGTATAGATGATTGTGATGAGTAGTCAGAGTAGTGCGGAAAAAGCGGAATGTAACGTGTTGGATAATTACTGGTGTGATTTAAGAGGAGTCAGATAATTGGAATTCAATGGTATAGGAATATGAGTATTGAGTTTCTTGAAGGAAGCGGTTGGTGAAAAGTGTAAGTATTATTTTATCGCTCAGATGGAAGAGTATGTCTAAGGTTGGTATGTTTGGTAGATGGTATGCATTACTGCAGTGTTGATCAGCGTGATCATACTATAGATTGTGTAATTGTATTACTCGGCTGTTGAGCGTATTGTATAGGTTGTACCTCAATGTTCTGTTGTTGTTAACCTTTTGGAGCTATAGCGAGTGGTATACTTTGGATAGTCAAATGCGACGTAAGAACTGGGATTTGAATGTATGAAACATGTTTCCTGTTGGTTATGTCAGATGGATTTTGAGGATTGACCGATGGTAATGTTAATTGGGAGCTGGAGAGTCAGGTGGAGGACTCTTATACGAGCTGGTTACTTGAGGTATGTTTTCGAGGACGAAAACTCTTTTAGTGGGGGAGAGTTGTAACACCCCATATTTTCTAATTTTAATTTAATCGGAAATTAAATTATTATTTAGAATTATTTGGTATTTTGTTGAATTATTGGAGAATTATGGATTAAGGGCCATTGGGCTGGAATGGTGAGATTAGTAGTATGGGGGTGCTAAGTGAGTAAGCCCGTTATTAATTATTTTATGTTTTCATAAAATAAAGGAAATAAGGAAAATTGGGAAAAAGGAAAAAGGAACGTGAAAAGCAGAGCAGAGGAGATGAGAGATTGGAAAGCTGATACGTGAAAGAGGAACAGAAGAGGAAGAGGGCTAATCAAGATCTTTGGCTAAGGTAAGGGGGGACTCTTCCGGTTAATATCTTTTATCGTATCATAGATAATAGGACTGATTTAGATGCATTGTTTGTGTCAATTGGTTGTATAATGGATTGGGGTTTTGGGATGATTTTGAGGGGAATTGTATGATTTGATGAATTGTATGATTATAGGATTATTATGATGATTAAATGATCCTCTTTGTGTGTTATATTTGTGTTATAACGTGTATGTGGCTGATATGGTGGTATTTGAGGTTCATAACATAACTTGGTTTGGTTTTGGGGATTTTGGGGTAAATCCCGTAATGCTGTCAAATGCGATGAAAGCTCTGACTTTTGCCAGTTCGCGCCGCGAAGGTAGGTGCGCGCCGCGAGGGCGTACTTGTTTTCTCGCATCGCGCCGCGTGCATAGGTTGGCGCCGCGAACGTGTTTGTGTGCTTCAGGTCGCGCCGCGAACTTTGGTTGCGCCGCGTGCTGTAGCGATAACTGTTTTCTTGTAAAAAGTTAAAGATGTGTAACTTTCAAACCGTAAGTCCGTTTTAGACGCCGTTTTGGACGTTGTTCCTTAAATTGAATGTTCTACCATATGAAACGAATAAAACAATAACAACTTGATTTTATTTTAAAAAGTATCATTTTCTTCAAATGTGGTTTATTCTGGTTTTGCATAGCTGATGAGGTGCAATGGTTGTTGTGTGCATAATTGAATATGTGCAATGATGTATGTTGTGATAATGTGGTTGCTTCTGTTAATTGTGCAAATGGGTGTTGTTCATGGTAAATATGGTTATCATGTGTTTTGAGGAATGATGAGGTAAATACTCTGTCGTTGATGAGTTGCTTTGTTGTACTTGGTACACGATTGTGAGGGGTGTTATCGTTGTTGCACTGTATAATGAATGATTTACCTGCTATGATGTTGTGGTTGTAATTGGCGTTTGTTATACATATATTGTTGATGTAAAATATGTATTTTATTGTGGTTGAGAAATAGCATAACTGTGTATGGCTATTGATTATTGTGGTGGTTGATGATTATGCCATTTGGTTGATTTATGTGGGTGATAAGCATGTTATGGTTGATACATGCATTCATAATCATTATGTGGCTGATCCTTGACGATGGTGGATCAGTGGTAGCTAATTCCCATTGTGTGGAATTAGTGAGTGGGTGTTGCCGTATCCTTGACGATGGTGGATCGGTGAGTTGGGTTATCCCAGATTTTGGTACCACATGCATATAGTTGCATTTGCATTAGGTTACTTGTGTTATTATAACATGAATGGAAGATTGTCCAATGTTATAACATGTGATGATTGTGTAATGGTTATGATTTGTTTGGATGAATTATGGTGTTGCCTCTTGGTAATGTATTCTATTTGTTGTTGTGTGTTGATGAGTACTTCCTGACAATCTGAATATAATGAAATTGGATGAATAATGTGACTATGATGTGTTATTGTTTATGATTCGATAACATTTGTTAATTGTGAATGAGACTCACCCTTACTTTGATGATTTCAGATTTGCGAGTAGCGGCTTTTGGCTCGGTGAGGATTAGCTCATGAGTCAGTTTGTTTAGTATAGCGTTCGGTGTCATGCTCTGATATTGTAACACTGGGGGAAACGATAGCTTAGAGTTTATGATGATACTCTATTGTGTTGTTACTGTATTAATTCTGTGGGATATTGCATAGATGATGTTATGCTTATCCGTATGGTGAATTTCCGCTGTGTTAACATGGGATGTTTATGTATTATGATGAATTGTTCCTTAGTGAAAGCATGACAATTGATTTATGATAATTTGTTTTAATTGGAATTGTGGCACCCTTGTTTTCATGTTTTACTCTGAATTATTTTATAAATTTCCGCGGGGTTTAGAAGGGTGTTACAATGAGGATTGACAGGAATCAATGTATGGAGGCTATTCAAGTTTTTCTCTTAGACAAGAAGAGTTGAGAGAGGTTCGTCAAAGGCCAAATGCAAATGTTAACTTCATCTCAGGGAAAGTTCTTATGAATTAGAATGTCTGAATTATTGTTGAGGTTCCTATTCCTGTTAAGGAGTCTTCACATCATGAGAACAATTTGGAAATTGAAGTCTTCAAGTTTCCGATTATTGAAAAATGAAAAAAGGTTCCATCTATTGGAGAAAAGGTTGAAAGCCATAAAAGATTGTGACTCCCTTGATTTAGACATTGTTGGATTGTGCCTAGTGCTTGATGTCAAGAGCTGCAAAGGTCATTTATTCTATCTCTGATTAGTTTGGACATGCAAGCCAAAGTGATAATCATCACTTATACACATGTGGAAATTGCGTGGGGCTCCCGATCAAGGGATAAGTAAGACATTGTCTATCTTGAGCATTGCGCCATTCACATGCTCGAATCTCTTAAAGCACTAAAAATTCTTGTGCAACTTTGTCAGAATCTTTTGCCATGTGATAATAAAGAGTATTTTGCAGAGGCATTTCTCATTCTCAGTCTGTTGCTTCATATCGTGTGTCATCTCTTCTCGGAATTTTCTTCTCAATGGCTTTTGCTCGTCAATAGAGAAAGAGAGATTATGAGAAATAAATTGATGTAATTCTAATGCCTTGTGCCCAATTACTTCCCTGCTGGTTAGAATCTCAGTTGGTTAAGATTTGTGTTGTGGGTCTTCCTCACCACATATAGCTCTCTTGAGTTCGATGATAATGCAATATTCTTTCAGTCATGATGGTGATTACTGTTCTAGCATCTATTGTCATACCCCAAAATTTACCCGATACGAGTCACATTTGTTGATTTATTAAGGGTGTTAAAAATTAAGAGCCACAGGGTTTAATATATTTATTATTAAACTCGATCTCTTATAAAATGCCCTTATAAATTAGTTAAAACAAAAGGGAGGTGTGAATAGCAAATACTTGAGGCCCAATTTGTTTTGGGTCCATTTCGTTTTTCACCATCTAACCATTTCTTATTATATTTTTTTTTTAAAGATATTTTTTGCTGCTAACTATGAATTGTTGGTGTTACTAATCCCCATTATTAATATTAGAATTAATGTATTAGGGTTTTTTCTAAATTAACCAAATATTATTATTAATGTAATCATTAACTGGTGATTAATTATTATTATTAGAGTTATCTAAATATTGTTAATATTAAAATCATCAATTAATAATATCGTTTTAATAATATTACCATCAACAGGTTATTAGTAGGATTAGGGGTGATTAATGTTTTTATATTAATATTATTAAGTGTTAATTAAGTTAATTAGTCAATTAAGGATTGAACTAATGGATCAATGAAATCAATGGGTTAGTGGGATTTTGGGCCAGTCGCGTGGGTCATGGGTGGACCGGGTCAAACCAACCCGGCCACTGTTCACCTTCGTTTACAGCTTCACGCGGCAAACCCTAGCCCTCACCAAGCAGCAGCGGCCGCCCCTCTCAACTCCAAGAAACCCTAGTTCCTAATCCTCAGGCCCATGGATCAAAATGCAAAGGAAATCGGGATCAACAGCAATCAATAACAAAAATCAAATCTGGAATTCTAACAGAAACAAAATAAAATCTTTTATTAAGGAAAAAAATCAATTACAATCCGAATCTGAGAGTAATATTACAAACTTAATCCAATCTGAATCTATTCTTTCCTGAATCAAAATCATTAAACCTAACTATAAAACAAAAGGAAATTAACAGAAGAAGGGGACGAAAAAAAATTCGAGGAGAGCGTTGTTCTTGAACCGCCGCGACCTTTGAACCCAGAATTCAAAGCTTCATCTTCATCTTCACCTGCAAAGAAGAGAGAAACGGATTAAGGAGGGAGCGTACACGTTCAGAAAATAAAGAATAAAGGTAACCCCAATCGTATAGCTTTTAATTTGATGCTTCAAATCTTGTTTGTATGAGGGTTTTGGTTTGCTTTGGATATGAATTTGGGGATAGGGTTCGGTTGGGGTTCTTTATCCACTTAAAACTGAGGGTTCTGGGTTTATGTATGAGGTTTTGGGGTGGAGATGATGAAGATTCATCGGAATCTTCATCGGTTTCTGGGGCTCACGGTGGCTATGGGGGTGGCCGACGGTGGTTGTGGTTTATTTTCTGGGTTTCGTTTGAGTGTAAGGAAGAGAGAAGAGAGAGCGAAAGGGAGTAGAGAAAGGAGAGAGACCGAGAAAGAAGAGAGAGAGAAAAGGTGGAGAAATGAAATGGAGAAATGAGAAAGGGTGGGATGTAGCTCTCGTTCAGCCGTCCGATGCATGACATGTGGCTTCTTGATAGCCATACGTCTCACACATGAACCTTGATTCTGTGTGCATACCTCATCATACTCCTTCAACGCAAATACATGCAGGCCATAGGATGCCTGTAGATCTAGATCCAACGCTCCACACTTGGGTACACAGCGTAAACCATACACGCGCGCCACACACAACCAAACAGATTACCACATAACTTTGGGTTTGGCCTTTTACTTCTTACACCACCCCAATTTGCTAGCACCCAACAAAATACACCCCCCTGTAAATAAACAAAATAAAACTTATTTAAATTAATTTTAAGAAAGATTAATTTGTTTTTTTATATAACTAATTAACTAAAATTCTAAAATGTGTCAATTGTCTTTTTTTTGATAAACTAATTAATCAAATTTCTAAAATTTGTTTAATTGTTTTTGTTGATGACTTAATTTCTCCTCGAACCGACTAAATCCATTAGTCATATTAGACGAGAAATAAATTGTTCTGATTAATTTATAAATTTAAGTAACTCTCAATAATTCTCTCCTCGACCCGATTGAAGCTATCAGTCGCTTTAGACGAGAGATAAAAATATACAAACTAAAACACCTTCAATTTGCTGCCCGCGATGATCAATCTATCGATCTGAGCAATCAGCAATGCCTTTAACCCGTTAGCTATACTGACCAAATCCATTGGTCACTGCATCTAACGGTGCCACATCAAATCAGGGTTGTACGCCCAAACACTTAAAACACACCAAACCACAAACCACAGATTTTCATCTGCTCAATACTGCGAAACTACGAAGGTAATTCAAAATACCTTTTCAAGACTGCGAAACGGTAACTCAAAATACCGTCAACACATTCATATCAATTCAAAGGCGTACAACCTTGTGCCCGAACTACGTTGACTCTGATTCTCCATAAGGAGATACGTAGGCACTTGAATAACCAAGGCGAGTCCCCCTCCTCCAAATTCTAATCAGGTTCATATCTTACCATTCACCCTTTTCATTTCTTTAGCTATTAAATCCTAATATTTTAGCCATAAACCTTTGCCTTAGATTCAAAGCCAATAGGAAAGGGTTGAGGGTGCCTAACACCTTCCCTCAACCCGATTATAATAACTTACCCGGAATTCTCTAAACTGCGTAGGGTTTCCTATTCGCCCTTCAGAATAGGTGGCGACTCTAAATCTTAATTTTTAGGGCAGGTTGCTACATCTATATTTGGGGCTCCCGACCGAGGGATAAGCAAGACATTGTCTATCTTTAGTATTGCATCATTTGCATTGCTCGAATCCCTAAAGTAAAAATAAAAATAAAAATGCACCACTCTTGTTGGAATATTCTTCTGGGAAGTAATATAAAGTGTGTGGAAGGAACATATGATAATGCTAAGTGGCTACCATGCTGGGGCACCTGGCCATTTAATTGAAGATCATAATACATTCAAGGGCAAAGTTCAGGTCCTCGCTGATTTCAGAACAACAACATTCATTCCAAAGAGGTTTATGCTTATATTGAAGTCTCAATGGGGTATCAAAGCTGCAGAAAGCATTCAAGAGCAATAAGCCCATACGGAGTCAAGTCTCCTCAACAAGAGCATTCATTTAGTTCTCTATTGCATTCTCATCTGTAACATTTCATTGTTTGTTTAAGCATTGCTAGCATGTAAAAATTTGTTAATTTTCAAATGAAAATCATAATACATGGTTTATGTTTGTCTTGAAGTAACCCATTCGTTTTCACTCAAAAAAAATGTTTTTGGCATTACGATACCAACTTTACTTATCGCTTGCTTAGGTAACAAGCGGAGGGAGAATGATGATGATTATAAAAATGCAAAAATCCCTAACTGTGTGTTTTTGAATAAAACCCTACTGATGATGTACAGGCATTGTTTCAAATCCCTAAACACCGGAGATATAAGGGAGATAGACCCTCGTTAACCCCTTTGAGCCTTGAAGGAGGAGTTTCTTGTTTTATCAGAAAAAACCCTTATTTTTAATCTTGGGGCAGGGTAGTGTTCATTTAACTTGATCAAGTGTTCAAAACTCACAAATGGTATGCATCTAAGGATACAACAATGGTTATCCTTCAAAAGGTTGAGGAAATTTAAAACCGTGATGGTTATCCTTCACCTACCAAGAGGTCAAAAGATAACGATACCACAATGGTAATTCTTCATCAATCATGGAATGAGGCAGTCGCAATCACTTCCAACGAATCAAAGACAATACGAGGTCACACGACTTGTTCAAAAAAAAAAAGAAGAGAAAAAAAAATGAAAAAAAGAAAGAAAAAAAGTGATGAAAGAAAAGAATATAGCAATAAAGAGAAAAAGGACGGTGAAAATAAAGCAAGAACAAAGTCAAGTGATAATGAATCAAAAGAATAAAAGGTGAGCGACTGCCATGTCTGAAAAACCTCATTGATTCCTCAACCGTTTCAAAAATTTCTGGTGAGAGATGAACACATGTTGAGTTAACTGAACTTAAGACTGGAGAACATCACGAAGGGGGTGGGCACCAAATAATTTTGAGCCTAAAAATCCTTTGTTTCTGAAAACCGTGAACCCGACCAAGTTACAACCCTTAAAAGTCCTAATTGAAGTAGGGTTTATTTCGAAAACGCACTCCGATGAGATAGCGTTAAATTGACTCCCAATGAAGCGTAACACATATATCCATGTTGGTATCGTATGCCCGCTTTACATTTCATTCACAAGAGGTGGCCACCTCATTGCATAAAAAGTTTTTAAACTTCAAGACTAGCATAGGCTTTGCATTAGAATTATCATTCTTATAATTAACATTCTTTTGCATACAAAACATTTGCTTAAACATCAAGAAAGTTTCCATGATGAGAATCTATGAAGAGCTTAATCATGTCAAAATAAAAGAGACTTGAGAACTCCGTAGAGTAAAAAGAAATCATTTCAGAGACTGATATCAAGGGGCATGTTGCCTGAAGACTCCATTGAGCATAATCAGTTGATACCTTCTTTGATTGATCATCCTGAGGGGCGAAGTCTGAATACTCTTTTGAGTATATGCATTTTGATTAAGTACCCTGTGGAGAAGAGTTTGAAAATTCCATTGAGCGTGATAAAGTTGTTTCCATAGTTTGGTTGACTTAAGGGAAGTAAATTCAAGGATTCTGATAAGATGTACATAATCAGGGGCAGTCACGATGAGGAATCTCTCTCGTGAGTTCAGCCTATCTAGGGAAAGCAAATCGAGGTTTGACATTTCAAATTCAATCAATCTGGGTCGATCACGACGAGGAATCTCTCTCTTGATTTCGACCAATCTGAGGTAGTGACGTCGAGGAATCTCTCAAGCTCACTCAATCTGGGGCAGTTACGTCGAGATTCGACAAATCTCTTCAAGGACCCGTTGATCAAGAAGGACCATTTCAAACACTTGAGTATGATGGGGTAGAATTTTCTCAAGTAATGGTGGTGTAAGGATCCTTTCGAGGCAAATGTCTTCGTTAAATCAGATATCTTCACAAGTCAGGCATCCTGGGGCATACTCTTTCGGTTTATATTGAAGAAACCGTCATTCACCTGTAAGGTGCGGTTGGTCATCATAGAGTGGAGAAGTATCACAATGCTTTTCCCCAACAAGTTACTCTCTCCTCAAGCATAGGAGTTTATTTCTCTTGAGAGTTGATTCCATAGGAGTTTATTTCTCCTAGAAAAGTCTCCCCCCGAGCATAGGAGTTTATTTCTCCTGGAAAAAGTCTCTCCCCGAGCATAGGAGTTCATATCTCCTGAGAGTTTGTTCCATTCCACGAGCATAGGAGTTTATTTCTCCTAGGAGTGTTCCACTCATCCCAGAAAGGGTTCCTTATCCGGATTTCTAATCCCTATCATGGTGAATTGAGGGAATCTCCTCAAGCTGAAAATTCTCCAAGAAATGGCACATGTTGAGAAGTCAGAAGTCATTCCTCAAGTCAACGAAGAAGCATATCTTGCAAGTTAAAATCCAATGTCTATTGGCACCCCCACGGAGTTCTTAACACTAAGGGGATTCTCCCTGGTGTTTACCTCTCCCGAGGTCAGAAACAAAGTTTAATCGACAAGTCAGTGGAATATTCTCTAAAGGGCCCTCGTTGTCTCTTCATATAGTAATCATTGCATTCACATCTACAAAAATGCGTAGCATTTCCATGAATATGGAGCATTACGCCATGGAAAAATTCAAACATGCATCAATGCATAAGCCAAGTTTGTATGTGCTTCAAAGGCGCTAAGTAGTATATCCCCAGAAGAAGTCTCACTTTCTCTCTCCGCTGTGGATTGGTTACAGAGTCATTCTTCGTCAAGATCATTGTCTCTTTGGCTATTTCCCGTTTGCTGAGCTCAATCATTTGGATAACCCATACTTTGTGTGTGGCAATTCGAATGATTGTCACCCTTGTAGAATTACACCCCGCCTCTTGGCCTGGGTGAACAATGTAGTTCTTATGTCCCGTAAGTAACAATATTTCCTTCAAAGTCCAGTGTTTACTGGCATCATCTAATAGAGTCTGGTCGTCACCAGTCCTCTCTTTGCGTTCACTTTTTGTGAGTCCCCTTACTGCCTTTTGCATAAGGGATATTTCTTGCTTCTTGCAAGTTTGCCTTGGTTATTTTCCCATATGCTGCTGTCGCTACCGCGAAAATTAACAGAGTCCCCACTAACATATTTATCCTAAAAAGGAAGGGAATGCCAGCAAACCACAAAACAAAACAACGGTCTCACGACCAAAGAAAAAGGGTAAGGGAGTCGGTTATGCGAGGAGAAGGTGTTAGCACCCCTCGCGCCCATCGTACTCGATGGTATCCACGCTAGTGTCTAAATCTATGGGTGTGTAACAAATCTACGCTAATCTGGACTAAAATGAATGTAGAATGTAGGGAAAAGAAAGGATTGTGCTCGCATGGGCCCTACCCCGCTGCCTACGTATCTGTTTTGCAGAATCAGAGCTACCGTAGCCCGGCTAACTAATTTCTGTTTGTTTTGTGTTTTTTAGGTGAACGAGTTACATTCACACTCCGCTGCTCGACCTTTGGAGACTTATGCTTGGGAATGGAGCGGAAATAACAAGCTCTTAAGAAAAGAAAATGAAAGAGTGTGGTTTGTGTTTTAAAGAATGCATGAGGAAAACCTAAACTAAGGGGGAAAGCTTGCTACCTAATGTTATCATACAAAGGGTACAAGTCTAAGCTAAGCTATCAACCTACGAGGGAAATGGGAAGCACACAAGAATATCACACAAACGAGCATCCGCTCGTAAAGCAAACAAAACCAACGGTACTGACCAAATGGTAAAAAGGCGGTCCCGCCATAGCCAAGGGGAGCAGCTCAACCCAAGTCAACCAAGCATTAGACCTCGCGAAAATGATCGGGCCATAGATAAGAGGGCGGACCCCTCTCAGCAACCAAGTCGTCACGGATCGTAAAGGAAAACGGTGCGCGCGTACACCGAGCATCAACGTCGAGCGACGCGAGCTATAAGAAAGGCGGGGGTCCGGCTACATGAACCTTTTTCCTGACATACTCGATAACAAGATCTTTTGCAAGTTCGGAAGCGAGCAACGCGAAGCGTGCGCTTACTGAACAGACTCGATGAGACTAGGCGGGGGTTGATTGCTAACCCTTTCCGCATGCCTTCCATGAGGACTTAACGGAGTGCCATATAGGACTTATTACACCGTGACTCCCTGCCGCAAAACACAAATATAAACACACCAACAAAAACAGAGCCTCTTTCGAGGACTTGGCCAGATGCATGTCTAGGTCCTACTTCTCATGTTATAGGATGATGCGGAAAGCGGTAAAAGGGACCAGGAGACGATACCGAACGGATAACAAATCCGAAATGAGCTAGCAAGCGCAAGCAGAGAAGTCTGGAATACTTCGCGTAAGCCATCATCAAGCAAAGCGAGTCAGAAAGCGTCGTCGTGAAAGTAGATCACAAGCGACATGTGGCACGCGTCGAGCATAACCACATAAGCAACCTGCAAGATAACACAAGCCAGACAATGCAGGAATATACATCTCAATGAATGAGAGATCAGGTGACTGGCGTCGGAAATAGGTTCGTGTCCCACAAATAAAGTGGAACACAACACAAGTCAAGTCGCACCAGAAGCGATTTCGTGTTCCACAAATAAAGTGGAACACGAAGCAATTGAAGGCTATCAAAGGCTCTCTCGAAGTACCTCGCACATCTCAACAACCCAATCAGTAATAACAAGGAGGCACGCATCCGCCATAGAAAATAATAGAAATTAAATTCTAAGTAAATTCTAAAACAAAATCTAGTAAAATTAAATCGTTTTTTATGGCATTTTCATCTAAAAATAAGAACAAAACTATGTAACAAAAGCATTTAAAATCTAACAAAGAAATATCACATGTTTTTTATTATCTCCTTTTATCAATACGAGAAATCTAATCAAACATAATATTTTTCATGGTATTTTATCAAAGAAATAAAACTAAACAATAGAACAAAACATTTAAATTCTAACAAGGAAAATATTACATGTTTTTGATTATTTTTATCAACCAAAAATTAACAAAACTCAATTATTCTATATTCTATTATCATGTCAAAATCTATCAAAAATGTCAATGATTTTATATTTTGTTACACTAAAAAAAAACTTGAAACAAACTAGTAAAAAAAACAAATCCAATGTAGAAAACTAGGTGGACAGGGGGTGAAAGTCTGAAATTGATGGTGCTGAGAGCAGTAAGGGGCGCAGGTCCAGCCAGAATCAGCCCAAGTGTGTTTTTTGTACAGATTTTTGTGACAAAAATGGTGCAGCGTGGGCCTGTTTGGGGGGTACGATAGTGAATCCGTGGAGAGCCAATGAATGTGCTCCAATAGCATTTATCACAATTGTTTCAGATTTTGTATTATCAATTTCCATTAATCACGCTTTATTCACATTAATGTCAATTAACATAGAATTAACATGAAAAGAGGGATTAGGTTAGAGGTGAGTGAACCTTCACGTTTCAGCTTCTTCCTCTTATCTCAAACGAAGAACGGCGTCGGTGTCTCAAACCTCCGGTGAACACAATGCTCCGTCTGCCTCTCTGATTCCGTCCTCTCGATCTCCGATCTCTCCGGTCTCTCTAATCTCTCTGATCTCTCTGTTCGTTGTTCTCTCTCGATTCAAGATTCGTTGCCGGACTCTCCGATTCGCTACTCCGGTGATGCTTCGAACATGATAAGAAGAGCAAAGGGAGGTTCAGAGAAATCTCAGGTATGCATTAAACCTTCTTCTCACCTCTTCGTCTCTACTGATTTTTGCGTTTGGTGTTGTGCCAATCATGGTGTCGTTGTTGATGGAAGGTGATGATTGTGCAAGACCTTTATGAAGGTATTAAGATAGTTATTTCCAGATGAATGTCGATAACGGAGATCGAAGCTATGGCGGATTCGTGAAGTTGCAGAAGCAACTGATGATTCGGTTATCGTGGAAATTTTCTGGAATTTGTGTCAAACCTGATTATGGTGAGTTCATGATGATACAATGATGAAGATGAAGATTCAAGGGATGAAGGTTGTGGCTCTGAGATGTGAAGGTCGGTTAGAGTATGGAGAGGTTGAAGATTGTTGCGTTTCTCTTTCGTTTATGGTTGAATCTGAGCGAATCCTCGATGAAGATGGAATCGTGGAGAGAAAATTCTGAATTCTGTTATGGCTCCGAATGGAAGATTGGGAGAAGAAGGTGATTCATGATGAAGATTGGAGAGTGAAGATTCTTGGCGGTGGAGAAAAAGTTTGTTACATCTTTTTTGGTCAGTTGTGAGTTCCAACTATTTTTCCTTTTTTTTCTGATTCTGTTTCTTATTCTGTTATACTGAGTTCTCCCCTTTTCTGAATTGCTGCTACGTGAACCGGTTTCTTTCGATTGCGTTTTGGTGAGGCCGGTTTTATTATGAAGGGAGGAGGTTCAGTCTTATTACCGGTTCTGATATGCAGGATCCTTATTATGTTTATGGTTTTTGTGGCTGCAGGGTGGTCTTGCGGTTGCAGCCTTTTGGTCCGAACCGGTTTATTCAGATGCTTAGCAGGATTTGCGGTGGCAGTCATGGTGTAAATCGGTCTCAGATTGCATCCTTAGAGACCTGGTCACGAGGCATTGTAGTCATTAAGTCAAGGCTCAGCATAGGGCTTTTTTAATCTTTCCCTGTATGGCTTTTTTTTTGTAATGGACCTGGACTGTGTATATGGTTTTTTTGGATAATTGTGTAATAAAGTGGACTTGGACTCTTGAGAGTTTTTTGTAATCTTGAAAAAGTTTGAATGGGCTTTTCTTGAATTTGAATGGATGAATCTTGCAAGCAATTTGAATGAATTTGAAACTTGAGACTTGCATATCAAAACATGTGAAAGAACCTTCCATTTTTAGCAAATTTAAACAAACTCTTAGACAAATCATGAGCCTAAAAACTTGAATCCAATCAATTAATTTCGAACACAAATTGGAATTCGGAATTCTTTGAATCTTCCACATTCGAATCATCTTATCTTGCACCAATTGTAATCTATGTCTTCAAACTCAAGCAACGAGCATACATGATATCCCCATAGATGTGCGCAAACATAAGAATAAACAACTTGATTCATGACCCCAAAGGACACCTTGAAATATAATCCTTAGCTTGTAACTCTAAAGGAAACTCTTTAATATTTTTCTTGAATTTATGAACGACGAAATAAACGTCGTTGATAACTTATAGCACAAGAAAGAGGGCAAATTTTGGGGTGCAACAGCTGCCCCTATTCAAACTTCTTGAACCTGACGAGTGAGAAACGAAAGTTTCGAACCGTTGAGGTGGAAGGAGATTGAATACCAGAATGAACTCGAAAATTTGCGCTCTTGATCAATAGAAGATTCCATCTTGCATGAAGAAGGAATGTACCACCTCGCAGGCGAGGAGAAAAAACTTCAATTGACCTGGATAATTAAATAAGCTCCCACTTGTGATAAGAAGGAACGGGCACCCACAGGCAGGGGAAACACTTCAAATGATCTGGTTATCAAGAGAAGGAACATCTCGACTGATCTGAGTATCAGACGTAGCAGATGTCTCCGAACTTGCATCGGGATAGATGTCTTAAGTCGATCTGGGAATCGAGGGAGATACATCGGTTGAATCGGACATCAACGGGTAATAGGTATCTCTGATATGGGAATCATGATCTGGGAATCTGGGCAGACATCTCTTCTGATGCAATTAAATCATCAGGTAGATGTTCCTACTAATCTGGGAATTAGCGGCTAGCTCCTTCGTAAGACCACGGGGATCCGGAGGCGGTTCCTTCAACTGAACTGGAAATCAGGATAGGAACAATATCTCTTCCGAACTGTGTACGTCGGGGAAAGAATGCCTTTAAACTGATCTAGACATGATGCTAGAAAATAAGTAGGACAATCTTCATCTGAAAGACAAAGTCGATCAGGCAAACATCTCCATCTGATCTGATGATATCAGTGGCTTGCTCCTTCGTAAGACCACGGGGACCCGGAGGCGGTTCCTTCAACTAATCTGAATCTGAATATTAGGATAGGAACAGATGTTTCTTCCGAACTGTGTACGCCGGGTAAAGAAAGCGTCTTCAACTGATGGTTAGGCATCAGGACTGGGCAGACGAGTTTCTTCTTCTGAACAAACTAAATCGTCAGGGAGTAGATATTTCCAACTAATCTGATGTATCAGAGGGCTTGCTCCTTCGGAAGATCTATAGAGATCCGGAGGCGGTTCCTTCAACTGAGCTGGATATCAGGATAGGAACAAATATCTTCCACCGATCTGGGGGCATCGGGAATAGGAATGTCTTTGAACTGATCTGAGCTATGCCAGAAAATAAGTAGAACAATCCTCTTCTGATTCAAAACATCAGGATAAGCGCCTGTAATGACTAGGCGAATATTGCTCTCTAGGGAGCATTTGAATCTGGATAACCTTCCTGCGGAAAGAAACAGATATGATATGATTTATGCATGATGCATGTATGAATGTTTATGGAATAACGTTTCCAAGGAGGAAGACGCTACACGCTTAGAGAATGCAATGCGAATGATGCATGATTCGAACGTTGCTTAGGGAAACAACGGATGAGCACTGAATTGCTGAAGAAGTCCTGGAGAGATTATGGAACTCTGCGGGGAGGACAAGAAGAGTGACCAAAGGTCACAAACTACGAGCTGGCAAAGATGGATCCGAAATCTGCTGGAGACGATCAAATCTAGACGCGAGCTCTGGTTGGGGGATAAATCCTGCTTGGGGATAAGAACATCCCAATTGACTGCTTGGAGAATACCCTGGCAATTTCATTGGAGAAGAAAATTCTCGACACCCTGGGGATGTGAAGATAAGGGCAAGTCATGAAGACAACTCGGATGGGGAGTGACCACTTGCTGGTGTAGGATGCATTCCGCGGGGGAATTCCTTGACGGAAACAGATTCTGCTGAGGATGCAAGTGAAACTCTGCTGAGGAAAGACTCAGGGGGGAAGATGAATACTTCTGCATAGCGATCCGCTGGGGAGGATAAGAAATCCACTGGGGATAAGGAACTCAGCATAAGAACCTTTTGTTAAGACCAATCCACTGGGGAAAGGAACTTGGCATAAGAACCTTTTGCTAAGGCAACTCCACTGGGGAATAAGACGACTCTCTTGGGGAAAACAAGTCAATCTGTTGGAGAGAGAGACACTCTACTGGGGAGAATGAGGAATTTAGGCAAGGAACCTCATTAAGAGCTTGCTGGGGAATCAGATACCATTCAATCATGATTCAACTGGGGAGAAGGTATTCCACCGGGGGATAAGGCTTCTGAAGCACGAAGATTGCACAGAGATGTGCTTTGCTGAGGAGATGAGAATCTTGGAACAAAGAAAACCTCATCTGAATGTACTCAGCTGGGGAATGAGAATCTCTCACTTAGCTAGACCCGCTACTGCGCTGATGTAGTGCACTCGAAAGGATGTACCTGCGAGGTAAACAGATGAAAATGCCCCAGTATATAGCATGACATCACGGGATTTCCTCACATGGAAGAGAACGGTAATGCTCACCCATAATGGGAAAATGCAAGAGCAAACAGATTGTTATACATCTGAGCTTGAAACTTTCCACACATGCAATGGATTCACGAGCTGACAGGCAACCAGTGATTAGAATGCCAAACATGCATCGGCCGGTATCAAATAGGCATTGACTTTCCGAGAGAGTGCCACCAGGAAGTGGGCTTAAGAGGTCAAGCAAGTGTTAACTTCAAAGGGACCAAACAGGCATTGGCTTTCATAATGTTTCTGCATATTCATATTGATTGTAAAAATGCCAACAAGTATTGGACTTTCAGCTTCTGACTGCTGAGGATGACAACCCTGACGGTTCTCAAGTTCATAAGTTGTTTAGCTCACACCTGAACTTAAACTGAACACCTCCTGATGAGGATAAAATGCCAATGCATAGTGTCTTGCCCCAGCCTGTAAGGACTTTGAAGAAATTCGTCTTGTAAGGATCTTCTGATATCTGTTTATATCAAACTGACTTGCCCCAATATCAAGAATTTTGGCACCATGCCCCTGATTGACCAGTGTTGGAGGTAGCTTTGATTTTGCTTGGGTGAATGCCCCTGATTACTCAACACTTTGAGAGATTCTTCGAATCTTGACCTGATTGCCTCAGATTGATTGAAAATTTACTCGATAGAGTATTCAAACGCTTTTGTGCCCCTGAAGGTGATCAGACTTTGAGATATTCTTGCTTCAACTCAACGGAGTTCTGAAGACAACTTGCCCTTCGGGAGGAATAAAACTTTTCATTTGAATTTCATGATAGAAACTTTCTTGGTGTCGAGCACTTGTTCATATGCAAAGAATGTTTATTATGAGGAATATAATTCTAATGCAAAGAGTATGTTTGTCTTGAAGTTTAAAGAAACTTTATGAAAAAAGATGTCGTAACATCAAGTTTTTTTTGTTAAAGAAAGAAAAGATGGTGTGATACCAACTCAAGCGTTTAGTGGATCTCCTAGGAGTCAGCTTACCGTATTCTCGTGTATAGTCTGCTTTCGAATTAACCCATGCTTCAGTTAGGACTTTCAAAGGTTGTAACGTGGCCAGGTTCACGGTTTTAGAAAAAAGATTTTTAGGCTCAAATTATTTGGTGTCCACCCCCTTCGTGATGTTCTCCAATCCTAAGTTCAGTTAACTTGACACGAGCATTCATCTTTCAAGAGGAACTTGAGATGGTTGAGGAATTGATGAGGTATCTGGACACAACAGTCACTTTACCTTTCATTTTTTGGTGTCTGATCACACGACTTTGTTCTTTTGCTAAGGATTCTTATTTTGTAATCCTTTTCTGCTTTCTCTTTTCCCTTTTTGTTTCCCTAACTTTTGCCTGGACCAATTCATTTGAATTTTGAGTTTGGATGTCCAGCGGGATGCCCTAACTTTTGCCTAAGTCACATATTTTCAAGTTGTTGACTTAGCGGGATTTCTTTCTTTTTTCTTTTCTTTTTTGAATCATTCTTTTCTTTTGAACAAGTTGTGTGATCCTGAATCTGTCATTTGTTAGAAGTGCATAGTGACTGCCTGAGTCCTTGGTTGATGAAGAATTACCATTGTGGTATAGTCATATTTTGACCTCCTGATGTGAGGGATAAACCACCACGGCTTTGATATTGGTCTCGACCTCCTGATGTGAGGGATAATCATAATGTCTCAACCTCCTGAGGTGAGGGATAACCGTGGTGGATTTGACTTTCCTCAACCTTTTGAAAGATAGCCATTGTTGTATCCTTAGATGTGTACTCCTGATGAGTTTTGAATGCTCGATCAGGTTAACTGAATACTACCCTGCCCCAGGGTTAAAGTAAGGGTTTTTGAATAGAAAAGAAACTCCTACTTCGAAGGCTCAGAGGGGTTATCGAGGGTTTCACTCCCTTATATCTCCAGTGTTTGGGAATTTGAAACAATGCCTGTACATCATCAACAGGGTTCTACTCAAAAGCATACCATTTGAGGTTCTTGATATTATGTTCATCATTCTCCCTACGGAGTTATCATACTTTGTTAACCAGAGTTAAGTATCACAAAAAACATAGAAAAACATATAAGAGCAAAAGCGAATGGATTTTTTCAAGACAAACATATCCAATGCATTAATAGTATAGTTCAAAAACAAACAAGTTTTGCATGCAAGCAGAATTGACAAAGCAAGAAAGCTTAAACATGAACATGCATGATGAATTAAGAATTGCCAATGTTGAGGAGATCTTCTCCGTATGGACTTATTGCTTCAAAAGATCCGCTAAGTCAAAGGAGAACTTCAATTCTGGCCTTCAAGTGCGAATGTGATAGCTTTTGAGTCAATCAGGTCTTGAACCTTGTCTCTGAATGACTGGCAGCCTTCAACCAGATAACCAAGTGCCTCCAGAGTAGAAAGCACACCAAGCACTATGTCAGAACACTTTAGATCACTTCCAGAAAGAAGATTTTGGTGACGCCATACAATAGTTGTAAGTGCTCAGCTTTTAGGGATTTGAGTCGTGTCAGTGGTGCACAAACTCAAGATACAAGGTGTCTTGCTTATCCCTCGGTCAGGAGCCCCAAATAATAGCGACTGGTGTTTGTGAATGCTTTAGGGATTTGAGTTGCCAATAATGCAAACTCAAGAACACGGATTCTTGCTTATCCCTCGGTCGGGAGCCCTAAATATAACGACTGAAACAGAAATAACCATCATGAATGGAGGAAACTTGTATTACTATCAGCGAACAACAATAACCTCTGCCGCTTGGTCATCAAAGTCGTTACTTAGAACACACAAGAGTTGTTGGGAAGGAAGCCTCGGGTAGTACAAGTTGCAAGTGATTCTCATGAGTTACTCCTCGAGGAAGAACAAACATTCTACTTGCAGTCGATGAAATGAGATTGACCAGTAGAAACCAATGTGAATATGCTCAAACATCCCTGCATCGAGAAAGTTTTAGACTTTTTGTACCTCAACACCTTATTAAGCTTGACATCATGATCAGGTGCCCCGAGAATGGAAAACACCGAGTATTGTCATCGAAATCAGGAGAGCTATCTGTTGTGAGAGACACCCAAAGCACAAATCTTAACCAACTGAAATTCCATCAAGCAGGGAAGCAACTAAACACCAGGCATGGGGATTACATTAGCTTGCTTCTTATACTCTTTCCGTCTCTGTTGACAAGTAAAGGTTGCTGAAAAGGAAACTCCAAGAAGAGGTGACTCTGGATATGAAACAGAACCTTGAGAATGAGAGGTGCCTTTGCAGATCACTCTTGATTACTGTCTGTCAGAAGATTCTGGTGAAGTCACACGGAATTTGTAAGTGCTTTAGGGATTCGAGCAATGCAAATGGTGCAATGCTCAAGATAGACAATGTCTTGCTTATCCCTCGTGCGGGAGCCCCAAGCAATTTCAAAGACTTGCAGATCCAACATCATGACCAGGTGCCCCAGAATAGAACTAACACCTAGTTTCATCATCATCAAGCAAAGAATCTGTAGATATCCACACAGGAGCTTAACCAGTTGCAAATAAAGCAAGCATGGAAGCAAATGAGCATAAGACAAGTCTTCAAAAAGAACCTCAACTGAGCTTTCCTCTTGATCACCCCACAAAGTTGTCTCGTGACTGATCTTTGAGCACACAATAAGAACAAGTCAAGTCTCTGAGTCTGGTGAGAGTATCAAGTCTGAATAAGAGATCATCAATCCTGAACACCTGTTGTGCATGAAATGTATGGGATGCATGATATGCGTGCAATGCCATGTTCATTCAATTTCCAAGGAATCCTCGTGTTTTGATTTTTAGCAAGTAAGAGATGGAAAAGCTCGGCAAGAGCCTTAAAGATATGATTCCTTTGAAATGGAAGGAACATGTATGCTAGTTATTTTTGTACATCATTTTTTGGAAAGTAAATATGCAATGATGCAAGGTGGTGGGAACCACAATACTGGATATATCTGATGATGCCGATAAATCATACGACACAGGATCAAAGGTTCAGTATAGTTTCAGACCACCACACAAACCACAAGTCACCAACGGAACAAGTTACCATCGGAACCAGAACATATAGTCACCAACACACTGGAATAAAACATAGATTACCACTCGAACAAGAACCATAGTACCCCACGAACAGGAACCAATAGTACACTCGAACAAGATCAACGGTAACCCACGAACGAGAACAGCGGTAACCCACGAACGAGAACAGCGGTCACCAACAATGTACCTGTTATATGATCATTCATTCCCGCCCCACTCACGGGTAAAATCTAGGCCAAGGTAAGGTCATGAAACGCAATATACGGTCCGCCCGAAGGTAAGCATCATCACAGCGCGGATGCGGGTGACGATAATACCTCCGTTTGAAACCACTACTCTGCTCGTGGTCACATAATCCATCCCGAGACGTACACCTCGAGACAAACCATGCTCCCACTCTATCCTAGGGTTCCTATGGTTCACACATAGCCTGGGTATTGGGCCTTTTACCTCTTGAAACACCCACCCAACAAACAGAGATCCAGCCAGTCCAGAATATGATGCAGAAAAGTAAAAGCGCACATAGAATGCAATGCAAACAGGTAAATATGCAAAGCAGTAAAACACCCAAAGATAAACACACAAGCGCTAGGATCGACTTGCTGAGTCCGGACCAGCAACAGGTCGAGACGTCCCCAGCAGAATCGCCAGCTGTCGCTACCGCGAAAATTAACAGAGTCGCCACTAACATATTTATCCTAAAAAGGAAGGGAATGCCAGCAAACCACAAAACAAAACAACGGTCTCACGACCAGAGAAAAAGGGTAAGGGAGTCGGTTACGCGAGGGGAAGGTGTTAGCACCCCTCGCGCCCATCGTACTCGATGGTATCCATGCTAGTGTCTAAATCTATGGGTGTGTAACAAATCTACGCTAATCTGGACTAAAATGAATGTAGAATGTAGGGAAAAGAAAGGATTGTGCTCGCACGGGCCCTACCCCGCTGCCTACGTATCTGTTTTGCAGAATCAGAGCTACCGTAGCTCGGCTAACTAATTTCTGTTTGTTTTGTGTTTTTTAGGTGAACGAGTTACATTCACACTCCGCTGCTCGACCTTTGGAGACTTATGCTTGGGAATGGAGCGGAAATAACAAGCTCTTAAGAAAAGAAAATGGAAGAGTGTGGTTTGTGTTTTAAAGAATGCATGAGGAAAACCTAAACTAAGGGGGAAAGCTTGCTACCTAATGTTATCATACAAAGGGTACAAGTCTAAGCTAAGCTATCAACCTACGAGTGAAAAGGGGAAGCACACAAGAATATCACACAAACGAGCATCCGCTCGTAAAGCAAACAAAACCAACGGTACTGACCGAATGGTAAAAAGGCGATCCCGCCATAGCCAAGGGGAGCAGCTCAACCCAAGTCAACCAAGCATTAGACCTCACGAAAATGATCGGGCCATAGACAAGAGGGCGGACCCCTCTCAGCAACCAAGCCGTCACGGATCGTAAAGGAAAACGGTGTGCGCGTACACCGAGCATCAACGTCGAGCGACGCGAGCTATAAGAAAGGCGGGGGTCCGGCTACATGAACCCTTTTCCTGACATACTCGATAACAAGATCTTTTGCAAGTTCGGAAGCGAGCAACGCGAAGCGTGCGCTTACTGAACAGACTCGATGAGACTAGGCGGGGGTTGATTGCTAACCCTTTCCGCATGCCTTCCATGAGGACTTAACGGAGTGCCATATAGGACTTATTACACCGTGACTCCCTGCCGCAAAACACAAATATAAACACACCAACAAAAACAGAGCCTCTTTCGAGGACTTGGCCAGATGCATGTCTAGGTCCTACTTCTCATGTTATAGGATGATGCGGAAAGCGGTAAAAGGGACCAGGAGACGATATCGAACGGATAGCAAATCCGCAATGAGCTAGCAAGCGCAAGCAGAGAAGTCCGGAATACTTCGCGTAAGCCATCATCAAGCAAAGCGAGTCAGAAAGCGTCGTCGTGAAAGTAGATCACAAGCGACATGTGGCACGCGTCGAGCATAACCACATAAGCAACCTGCAAGAGAACACAAGCTAGACAATGCAGGAATATACATCTCAATGAATGAGAGATCAGGTGACTGGCATCGGAAATAGGTTCGTGTCCCACAAATAAAGTGGAACACAACACAAGTCAAGTCGCACCAGAAGCGATTTCGTGTTCCACAAATAAAGTGGAACACGAAGCAATTGAAGGCTATCAAAGGCTCTCTCGAAGTACCTCGCACATCTCAACAACCCAATCAGTAATAACAAGGAGGAACGCATCCGCCATAGAAAATAATAGAAATTAAATTCTAAAACAAAATCTAGTAAAATTAAATCTTTTTTTATGGCATTTTCATCTAAAAATAAGAACAAAACTATGTAACAAAAGCATTTAAAATCTAACAAAGAAATATCACATGTTTTTTATTATCTCCTTTTATCAATACGAGAAATCTAATCAAACATAATATTTTTCATGGTATTTTATCAAAGAAATAAAACTAAACAATAGAACAAAACATTTAAATTCTAACAAGGAAAATATTACATGTTTTTGATTATTTTTATCAACCAAAAATTAACAAAACTCAATTATTCTATATTCTATTATCATGTCAAAATCTATCAAAAATGTCAATGATTTTATATTTTGTTACACTAAAAAAAAACTTGAAACAAACTAGTAAAAAAAACAAATCCAATGTAGAAAACTAGGTGGACAGGGGGTGAAAGTCTGAAATTGATGGTGCTGAGAGCAGTAAGGGGCGCAGGTCCAGCCAGAATCAGCCCAAGTGTGTTTTTTGTACAGATTTTTGTGACAAAAATGGTGCAGCGTGGGCCTGTTTGGGGGGTACGATAGTGAATCCGTGGAGAGCCAATGAATGTTTTCCAATAGCATTTATCACAATTGTTTCAGATTTTGTATTATCAATTTCCATTAATCAAGCTTTATTCACATTAATGTCAATTAACATAGAATTAACATGAAAAGAGGGATTAGGTTAGAGGTGAGTGAACCTTCACGTTTCAGCTTCTTCCTCTTATCTCAAACGAAGAACGGCGCCGATGTCTCAAACCTCCGGTGAACACAATGCTATGCTGTGGATTCTTGAAGCAAGCTGCGTGCTATGAAGCTTCAGAATCAGAATCAGAAGCAAGAAGGAAGAATGTTCAGATATTCTGATGATAGAATATGATCTGAAACATTATGTCTATATGTTCTGATACATTCTATATTGGCTCTGATACATATTATGTGTTCTGAAACATATTCTATGTTCTGACTCATTCATGCTGACTTTTGTCGTTTAGTTTTGTTCTGTAACATTTCAGGATGTAGAGATGCTCTGATGATGCTCTGGTACATTCAACAATGTTCTGATACATTCTAGCATGAAGTGATGAAAGAAGAAATTCAAGTTCTGAAACTGTCCGATGGAAGCAGAAGTCAGAAGCTGTGAATGTTCTGAAGATCTAAAGAAATTCAAGTTCTGAAGCTGTCCGATGGAAGCAGAAGTCAGAAGCTGTGAATGTTCTGAAGATCAAAGAAATTCAGGTTCTGAAGCTGTCCGATGGAAGTAGAAGTCAGAAGCTGTGAATGTTCTGAAGATCTAAAGAAATTCAATGTTCTGAAGCTGTCCTATGGAAGCAGAAATCAGAAGTCATGAATGTTCTGAAGATCAAGCACTGTGAACGTCTCTACTGAAATACTCAGGGAAGTCTTTTATTTATAAAATTCTTCTAGTATTAATTTCAGGGGGAGATTATTCATCTCAGGGGGAGATTGTTAATCTCAGGGGGAGACATATTCACATGCTTATGCTATAGCTGTGTAAATTGTCTTTAGCCGTCTGCTCTTTCTGATCGCAAATTCATATCATTTATATATGTTTTTGTCATCATCAAAAAGGGGGAGATTGTTAGAACAAGATTTGTTCTGATCAATATTCTTAGTTTTGATGATAACAAGGATATGAATTTTGTGTGAGATAATGTGGTACTCTAATACATTGCAATTTCCCTTTCAGGAAATATATATAAAGAGTATGCACAAATCAGCGCTCAGAAGCTTTGTCTCAGAAGGTTCAGCATGCAACATCAGAACATGGTCTGGCAAGACATCAGAAGATGGTCAAGCAGAATCAGAACATGGTCTATGGAAGCATCAGAAGGACTTGAGATCAGAAGCAGAAGCACTGAAGTTCTCATGGTATCACGCTCAGAAGCACTTCAAGGTCAGAAGACAAGAAGATGCTATGCACCAAGCTGTTTGACTCTGATGATATTCAAACGTTGTATACACAAACATCAGATCAGAAGAAAGTACAGGTGGCAGGCTACGCTGACTGACAAAAGGAACGTTGGAAGCTATTAAAGGCAACGTCAGTAGACACAGCGTGAACAAGGCTCGAGGTAGTTGACAAAAGCGTGAAACATTAAATGCAATGCTGTACGGAATACACAAAGCATTAAATGCTCCCAACGGTCATCTTCTCAAGTGCCTATAAATATGAAGTTCTGATGAGAAGCAAGGTTACCAACACTTGACGATTTCTGTGAATATTAACTTGCTGAAACGCTGTTCAAATCAAAGCTCAGAAACTTCATCTTCATCAAAGCTCACTACATTGCTGTTGTAATATATCAGTGAGATTAAGCTTAAACGTTAAGAGAAATATCACTGTCGTGATTATAGCTTTTCAGAAGCATTTGTAATACTCTTAGAATTGACTACATTAATTTGTAAGTAACTAGAGTGATCAAGTGTTGATCAGGATACTCTAGGAAGTCTTAGCTTGTGTCTAAGCAGTTGTAATTAGAGTGATCACGTGGTGGTCAGGATACTCTAAGAAAGTCTTAGCTTGTGTCTAAGCATTTGTTCCTAGAGTGATCAGGTTGTGATCAGGATACTCTAGAAGACTTAGTCGTGGGCTAAGTGGAAAACCATTGTAATCTGTTGCGATTAGTGGATTAAATCCTCAGGTGAGGTAAATCACTCCGTGGGGGTGGACTGGAGTAGTTTAGTTAACAACGAACCAGGATAAAAATAACTGTGCAAATTATTTTTATCGTTCAAATTTTTAGACTACATTTATTCAAACCCCCCCTTTTAAGTGTTTTTCTATCCTTCAATTAGCATCAGAGCCTGGTTCTAAGGTGCAAGAACTTAACCGTGTTTAGAAAAGATTCAGGAAGAGAAAAACGCTTCAGTAAAAGATGCCTGGTGAAATTCCAACAGATCCACCTGCATCTACATCTGGCTCTGATGAGCAATACAATGGTAACAATGGTTATACTAGACCACCAGTATTTGATGGTGAAAACTTTGAATACTGGAAAGATAAACTGGAAAGTTACTTTCTTGGTCTAGATGGTGAACTATGGGATCTTCTGATGGATGGTTACAAACATCCAGTGAAAGCTAGTGGAGTAAGGCTTACAAGGCAAGAAATGAATGATGATCAGAAGAAGCTTTTCAAGAATCATCATAAATGTAGAACTGTTTTGCTGAATGCTATCTCTCATGCTGAGTATGAGAAGATATCTAACAGGGAAACGGCCTATGATATATATGAGTCATTGAAAATGACCCATGAGGGAAATGCTCATGTCAAGGAGACTAAAGCTCTTGCTCTAATCCAGAAGTATGAAGCCTTCAAGATGGAGGATGATGAAAACATTGAGAAGATGTTCTCAAGATTTCAAATGCTAACTGCTGGATTAAGAGTTTTGGATAAAGGCTACACCAAGGCTGATCATGTAAAAAAGATTATCAGAAGCTTACCCAGAAGATGGGGTCCAATGGTGACTGCATTCAAGATTGCCAAGAATCTGAATGAAGTTTCGTTGGAAGAGCTTATCAGTGCCTTGAGAAGCCATGAAATAGAGCTGGACGCAAACGAGCCTCAAAAGAAAGGTAAGTCTATTGCATTAAAATCTAATGTTAAAAAATGCACTAACGCTTTTCAGGCTAGAGAAGAAGATCCTGAAGAATCAGAATCTGAAGAAGAAGATGAACTGTCCATGATCTCCAGAAGGGTAAACCAACTCTGGAAAAGCAAGCAAAGGAAGTTTAGAGGCTTCAGAAGTTCAAAGAGATTTGAACGAGGAGAATCTTCTGGTGACAGAAGATCTGACAAGAAGAAGGCTGTCTGCTATGAGTGCAATGAGCCTAGACACTTCAAGAATGAATGTCCAAAACTTCAGAAGGAGAATCCCAAGAAGAAGTTTCATAAGAAGGAAAGTCTTATGGCAACATGGGATGATTCTGAATCAGAATCAGAATCAGACTCTGAAGGAGAGCAAGCCAACTTCACGCTGATGGCTACAGAAGATGATGGATCAGAATCTACATCAGAATCAGATTCTGAAGAGGTATTTTCTGAACTATCTAGAGAAGAGTTAGTTTCCAACTTAACAGAACTTCTGGAACTCAAGGCTCATCTTAGTATCAAATACAAAAAGTTGAAAAAGCAGCTTGAATTTGAAACTAAGAAGCTGGAATTGGAAAATTCTGAACCGAAGGAAAAAGTTTTAAATCTATCCAAAGATAGTGGATCTCCTTCTGAAACAGAAAAATCCATTCCTAGCATAAATCATATTCTGAAAGAATATGACTCGAGCTTCAGAAAGTTCTTATCTAGAAGTATTGGCAGAAGTCATCTTGCTTCTATGATATATGGTGTTTCTGGAAACAGAAGGTTTGGTTTTGGCTATGCGGGTGATACCTCACATAAATTTGAACCTGTTGATGATCTGAAGATCACATACAAGCCATTGTATGATCAGTTCAAATATGGCCATGCACATGATATTAGGCTCACTTCACATGCACAGAAGTTTAACACTGTTCACACCAAGAAGCTTGTGACACATCCTAAGAAATATCATGCTGACAAACCTAAAGAATATCACGCTGTTCCTCCTGTTAAATATTTTGCTAAACCCAAGTTCAATCAGAACTTAAGGAGAACTAACAAGAAAGGACCCAAGAAATTGTGGGTACCTAAGGAGAAGATAATTGCTATTGCAGATATCCTTGGTTGCAAAGAAGGAAAAGCACAACATGTCATGGTACCTGGACTCTGGATGCTCGCGACACATGACAGGAAGAAGGTCTATGTTCCAAGACCTGGTGCTTAAATCTACTGGAGAAGTGAAGTTTGGAGGAGATCAGAAGGGCAAAATTATTGGCTCAGGAACTATAAAGTCTGGTAACTATCCTTCTATTTCTAATGTTCTTATAGTAGATGGATTAGCTCATAACTTATTGTCCATAAGTCAATTAAGTGACAATGGTTATGACATAATCTTTAATCAAAAGTCTTGCAAGGCTGTAAGTCAGAAGGATGGCTCAATCCTATTTACAGGCAAGAGAAAGAACAACATTTATAAGACAGATCTTCAGGATCTTAAGAATCAGAAGGTGACTTGTCTTATGTCTGTTTCTGAAGAGCAATGGGTCTGGCACAGAAGATTAGGACATGCTAGTTTGAGAAAGATTTCTCAGATTAACAAACTAAATCTTGTCAGAGGACTCCCTAATCTGAAATACAGATCAGATGCTCTTTGTGAAGCATGTTAGAAGGGCAAGTTCTCCAAACCTGCATTCAAGTCTAAGAATGTTGTCTCTTCCTCAAGGCCGTTAGAACTTTTGCACATTGATCTATTTGGCCCAGTCAAAACAGCATCTGTCAAAGGGAAGAAATATGGATTAGTCATCGTTGATGATTATAGCCGCTGGACATGGGTAAAGTTCTTGAAACACAAGGATGAGTCTCATTCAGTGTTCTTTGAATTCTGCACTCAGACCCAAACTGAGAAGGAGTGTAAAATCATAAAGGTCAGAAGTGATCATGGTGGTGAATTTGAGAACAAATTCTTTGAGGAGTTCTTCAAAGAAAATGGTATTGCCCATGATTTCTCTTGTCCTAGAACTCCACAACAAAATGGAGTTGTAGAACGAAAGAATAGGACTCTACAAGAAATGGCCAGAACCATGATCAACGAAACCAATATGGCTAAGCACTTCTGGGCAGAAGCAATAAACACTGCATGTTATATTCAGAATAGAATCTTTATCATACCTATTCTAAATAAGACTCCTTATGAATTGTGGAAGAACAGAAAGCCCAACATTTCATATTTCCATCCTTTTGGATGTGTATGTTTTATTCTGAATACTAAAGATCATCTTGGTAAGTTTGATTCTAAAGCACAAAAGTGTTTCCTTCTTGGATATTCTGAGCGCTCTAAAGGCTATAGAGTATACAATACTGAAACATTGATTGTAGAAGAATCAATCAATATCAGGTTTGATGATAAGCTTGGTCTTGAAAAACCAAAGCAGTTTGAGAATTTTGCAGATTTTGATATTGATATATCAAAAGCAGTAGAACCAAGAAGCAAAGCTGCAGAAGCTGGCAGTCTCAGAAGCAATGGATCAGAAGATCAAGTTGCTGCATCTTTAGAGAATCTCAGGATTTCTGAAGAGCCAACAGTCAGAAGATCACCTAGACTTGCTTCAGCTCATTCAGAAGAAGTAATCCTTGGGAAGAAAGATGATCCTATCAGAACAAGATCATTCCTAAAGAATGACAATCAGAAGCAGTGATCAGAATCAGTAGGCGTAAAGTCTATTCAGAAAAATACAGTTGTCATCTATTTTTGGATGGTGAACGTGTGTCGTTACGGTTAGTAAAAAGCGTGCAGTTGAAAAGACGCCGATCTAGGTAACTGTGTTAAATCATTTCATTTACCACGTTCTCTCACCTAACGTCACTCACCATTTAATGTAATTGATTTCTTTTGATTCTGTAACTGTTCA